>NW_015657484.1:159502-178811 GCF_001515625.1 Sinocyclocheilus rhinocerous
AAAAAAAAAAAAAAACAGTCCCAAGACATTGCATCAAGGAAGCCACAGAAGTTGCCTTTACACTCCTTCAGATATTGAGTTGTATAGAAAATCTATAAAGCTATAAGTAATCAAATGCACTATTTCCACAGTTGCCTCTATTGTTACTGGCATATAAAATGATTGATGTAAAGAAAAATGGAGTGGGAAAAATGTTGATGGCATGTCAGAATGATAGATGAAGAGATCTTATCCCCGAAAAATCCTGCTGTTGACTTGCCCCGCCGAGCACGGCGTCCCCCTCTAAGCTGCCGCCCCTCCTTCTTTGAAAGCGAGGCCCTGATGGCTGCTGGGATTTGACCCCTACCCATCCCACTCTTTCTCACACTTCTCTATTCTTCCCTCCCCATCGGGTCCACTCTCAAACCCCGGGCTTATCCTCCTGCTACTGATAAAAAAGTAATAAAGCTCCTTAATGGCACATCAGTTTCTCCCTTTCCCATCTCTGCGATCCACAGTGGATTTGGGTCCCTGAAAATAGCGCTTTGTTGTTTTATGAAACAAAAGGAGCAGGCAAGCGAGCGTCTACAAGCTCCCTCGTGGTCTCCTGGTCCACACTCTGCCATTCTAGAAGGCAAAATAAGCAACACTCTCAGACTTCTCAACGGATCTTACCCAGCATTCCCTTCCCTGTATCCTCCGCTGAATGGTCGCTAATGGCTGTCGAAAAAAAAATTTGCTTTCTAAGTCCAGGGAGGAAGAGTCTCTAAAGGAAAGGGCTCTGGAAGTTTAAGATGGTTCTTTAAAGGTTATTTTCCTGCAGAAGAAGAGCTAGTGATTGGGGTCAGTGCGACTCCTTTTAAATGGAGAGCTGTATGTGTGCCGGTCCATCAGGATGGAATGTTCACCTCAGGGTGGATGTTATTGAGTGATATTTCTATTCAAAGCGACTTGAACGGTATGTTTATTCACTACGTTTTGATGCTGCTCCACCAACTACTTGACTGATAGAAGTGCAAATGTGACCCAGAAACACATTTGGAGTTTTACTATATGTGCTGAAGGAAAAAGGAAAGAAAAGTCTCAGCTTTCTAATGATATGATTATGATTCTACTCCACTTTGAGATCTAGTCATGGTGGCTGTCGTAAAACACATGTTGTTGAGAAAAATGCCTTATTTGACAAAATTAGGAGACTGCCAATTAAAATTTTGGAGGTTAGTAAGATTCATAATGTTACAAAATCTATAGTTTAGACAAAAATATTAAGCAACTGTTTTCAACACTGACTATAACAAATGCTTTTTGATCAAATCAGCATATTAGAATGATTTCTGAAGGATCATGTGACACTGAATACTGGAGTAATAGAAAAGCTCAACTTTGCCAACACATATATAAATCACATTAAAAAAATAAAAATAAATAAAAAATACTGTTTTTAATGTGTACTTGATCAAACAAATACAGCCTTTATGCTGAGAATAAGACTTCTTTCTTACCAAACCCAAATATTTGAATGATTTTTGACATATTCAATTGACATAATTTGAAAGATGAGACTATTTCATAATTCTTCAGACTCAAAAAATGAAGCACACCACAAATATTCATCTAGAGAAGACCAGATGTTCCTTGCAGCCACACTTGTTAACATTATCTTTTCAGCACCCCACTCTTTTGAGCACTGGATGTAGCTAGTTACACTTTCAACATGTTGCAACAGAAAAAAAAAAACCTAAGCCTTGACGTGTTTCAAGGGTCCAAGATAACCCACAGAAGCCACAGGTTTAATCGAATCAGTCCTTCACCCTCATGTTTACAGCCAGGGAATCCTTTAGATGGATGCTCTCCCATCCAATCAATCCTAATCTATAGAGATAATTACACCAAGGTCTAGTTTCCTGGAAGAAATCAATGAGGTTACTTTTTCACCTCAGAAAAAAAAGAGTCAAGAATCTATTATGCCAACAGATGACACCTTCCTTCAAAAACGCTTTGTGATAAATCTAGATGTTTTGCTATAAGGTTTTCCTACACTGTGCCTCAAACATAATCTTCAGATCAAAAATCAATGGTTCCATGAAGGACCTTTCCATTGCATAAATGGTTCTTTACAATGAAAAAAATAATTCTTCACACTAAGAAAAATCAGTGCTTTTAAGAACTGTTCACAGAAAGGTTCCCAGAATGGTTTAAATCCCCCATTATTTTTTACCTGTACTTCTCAATAAAGATGGCCAAAGGATACAAATAGAAAAAGAATTAGACAACAGGACAGAACTTGGAGAGACAAGTAGCAGTACTGACAAGGCAGGCAATTGAGAGCTCGGATGATGAAAGCCGCCCACTCCCAGTGTCAGCCAGAGAGGGGATTGTTAGAAATAAAAGGAAAGGTAGAGGCTGGTGGTGGTGATGTCTTTGTGGGCCAACCTCCAGACAATAAAAGCCATTATGCTTGCTGTGGCCATTAGGGTTCCTAAAAGCCTGATCCAGACCTTGCAGTCGGCCCTCCACCTGCCTGCTTGAGTCGACTTGACAGCTCAGCCCTGAGTAACCTGCCCCCATACGCCCGGAGGCATGTCCTGGGTATGTGGGCAGCGAGAGACATGCCTTGATTGTGCATTCACCTGGCTGATTTTCAGAGAAGATACACAACTGAACATGACATGAAAGAAAACTCTAAGCACAAGCAAAGCATGAGCTCTTCCTGTCATGGAGAGCA
The DNA here is from genome assembly GCF_001515625.1 of Sinocyclocheilus rhinocerous. Classification (NCBI taxonomy): domain Eukaryota; kingdom Metazoa; phylum Chordata; class Actinopteri; order Cypriniformes; family Cyprinidae; genus Sinocyclocheilus; species Sinocyclocheilus rhinocerous. The sequence continues at coordinate 162,207 of NW_015657484.1, forward strand.
GGTGCAAATATGTTACTAGAGAACATTTGCTCATGCTTTTTCATGATCTGCGGACGTTTTCATGCACTTGGTCGTATTTGCTTTAACACGTTCCTGGGTCTACAGTACACAGTTGTGAATGTCATTCCAAAGAATAAAACAGTTTGTCTTCATAATCTTTCATCAAAATGTATGCAATATCGTGCTGACATTTTCAGCTGACAGTGGTCGTCTAGGCTGTGAGACAATCACTTTAAAGGTGAAGTGTAATTTCGGCACCTCTAGTTCCAACAAAGAGAAATGTAATAACAATAGCAATAGCAACAGGTTTTGCAAACACGGCCTATTTGCCATTGGTCAAAAAACTTCAGTCCCAAACTGCTTTTGGTGAAGCCAGTGTGGTGCTTGCCAGGATTTTGAAACAAACAGAAATGTTCTGATCAGACCACAGAGCCACAGAGTTCACATTCTTAAAGAAAAATGAACCTACAAATGATACAGTCCATGCAACAGAGGACATTTTTTTAAAACAATTCATCTTAGAGCATTAGCTAATTAGTTATTTTGTTTTTGTTGTAGGCTACTGTTGTAGGTAACGGACTTTCTAAAATTGTGCAAATTGTTATTACAGAAACTGATGCCACAAGAATTTAAGAAAAAAAAAAGAAAAAAAGATTAAAGCAACAACAGTAAATTGCAATATTTTCAAAACAGAAGCTTTACCATTGGTGTACGTTGAGAACATCCCGGTAGATAGAGACTCAAATAAATATGGCCTGATTCCTGGGACAACATCATCCTCTCTACAATCCACTGCAAGCACACAGTCAGATCTGCCTCCATTCTGGTGTGAAACGCCCACTTCTCTCCATCCAATCAAAGGCAGATTAGGATTAAACCCCACCCTATATATTTATATTTTCTTGTTTAACTCAGGCCATGTCCACACGTACACGGGTATTTTTATAAACTGAGTTTTTCCTTTTTCCGTTTTTAAAAAATCTCCGTCCACATGAAAATGCAAACGCATGCTATGAATCACTGTCAAGAGCATGCCAAACCAAAAGGTGGCGATATAATCTCAACCGTAAAGCCATGTTGGCCAATCAGAAGCCTGAAAAAGTTCCCAGTAGGTGGAGATAACAGCGCAGGCTCCGATGTCACAAGCCAAAAACTCCGGTTTTGCTGTCTACACGATAACACTGCAACCGGAGTTTTTGAAAATTTTCACCCTGGCAGGCATTTTCAAAAATGTTCGGTTTCAGTGAACTGGTGCTGCATTTGCATGTGGACAAACAGCCAAACCGCTTAGAAAAAGCTGTGGTTTTAAAAATAACCACGTTCGTGTGGACAGGGCCTCAGAAATATGTCTGAAGTGGATTTTAAAAACCTTTTATGTTGACTTAACATCTAGAAAAATTTTATAAATATAATAATTTGAATTAATTTCACAATAAATGTACCATTTGAAAGTGTTTATAGATTCATATGTTCATATGTGAAAACAATGGACAGTAATGTTTTTCCCTTAAAATAATACTTTTATTCAGCTAGGATGCATTAAATTGTTCAAAAGTGTCAGCAAACTTTTATATTATACACATTTCTATTTTTCAATAAGTGCTTACATTTTGAGCTTTCTATACAACAAAGAATAGCGAGAAAAAAAGAGACTTTTTAAAATTTATTTTTAATTAAAATTTAATTCCAATTCTGATTAAGAGATGCAAGAGTGACTGAAGGGGCACAAAAAATGAGTAGAATATAATCTAATGATGTATCAAAATTGATAATTGTGACTAATGTGAACATTTACCAAAGTTTACTATGCCATCTCATCTTTCTAGGTGTTTATGCAGCTTTGACAGATAGCTGTGCTGTGACTTCACTTCTTCCAGGCATGCAGATCAGACAGACAACTGGGCCTCCAAATCCCAGCCTACAGCCAAAACTGGAATCACACAAGCAAAAATAAGGGAAGATGGAAAAGAAAGACAAGGTGACAGGGATACTGCGCTCCCTCTCTTTTCTCTGTCTATCTCTCTTTCACATTTTCCTAGTCTTTTCTCCTCTGTCCTGCAGCGTGAGCCATCTCGCATGGCTGCCGGAGCATCTCCCGTCGCTGGGAGGCATTCGGAATGAGCAAAAGGCCGGGCGCACAGCAGCCAAATGGCTTTTTCTCCATGAACTCTGCTAGTACTGCCCGTTCCTGAGGTGATGACTGCAGGAGGAAAGAACAGGCCTGTTGTACAAAACAGGGATTTCCATGATGTTCAGCCCCAATTGACCTTTCTTAAAGGGATAGTTCACCCAGAAGTGAAAAGTCTGGCATCAGCTACCCACTCTCATGTCATTCGAAATCTGCATTATTTTCTAGTTACATTAGTTTAGGTGGAACAAACATGGAGAAGTTTAGTAGAATGTCTATTTGATATTTTATATACAAAGTATACAGTAATCACAGACTATAACAAGCTCAAAAAGGACAACGAAAGCAGCATAAAACACTTGTGTTTTATGACAACAGAAACTTATTAAGCTTTATTTTGCTTTCTAAACAGGTCAGAAATCTTGACATAAATATTTTTTCTTTTGACAGAGCTAGTTTTTAAAAGCAACAGATAAAAATATGTGGACACATTTTTTCAATGAAAAGTTTTTGCTCACTGACAGCTGTGCTTCCATATTTTTTTTTTTTTTTTGAATGCTATGGAAGTCAAAGTTGACAGGCAACTGTTTGGTTAACAACATTCTTCAAAATATCTTCTTTTGTGTTTAGCAGAATAAAGAAAGTCATACAGGATTAGAACTTGTTTTTGTCTGCATAAATATGTGCTGATATCCGCCAAAGATATCAATGACAGTGAATTAATTTCAGTAAAGCTGTACATTAATTTACCTCACTCTAACGAGTGAGTGTACGAATTATTATAATCGTATTAACCCGTGGTCAGGGAGAATACAGATATTCAAATTGTTAAAATTTACTAAGAATCACCGGTTCGCTGGACGACCCTTGATTTAAAGTGTAAACTATCAGATTTGAATTCAGCTTTAATCAGGTTGACTCAGAATTTTCAGATTCGAGTCCTTTTAAAACCTGAATGAATTAATAATAATTAATTCCCTTACAAATGAGTTAATTTCATTACAACCTTTAAGAGAGCCCTTTGCAAAGGGACCCTCATATTTTAGGAAAGAAAGAAAGAAAGAAAGAAAAAGAAAGATGGGCCTATTGATTTTCACTGTGTAGACTAAAAGTACTGAGGCATTTTTAGGAATATCTTCTGTTGTGTTCCTTTGAATGACATGAGGGTGAGTAAATAATTACATACTTTTTATTTTTTATCCCTTTAAGGTTAAAAGCCAAAAGTCCAAAAAGGCTCTGTTCTTCTAGTCAGTGCGGTGCAGTGCAGTCTTCTTTAACCTGTGTTAATTATTCAAAGCAAACCTTTTTTTAACAAAACAGCCTAGGTGCTTCTTAAGGTTTCATGCAAGGCTAATCTCTCTCATCCCAAACCATTTACTCTCCAGCAGTGCTGAAGAAAGCAGCGGATCCGTCAAAAAACTCTTGAGCCAGTGAAGACTTCAGGCAAACGTTTAGACAGGGTTTACTTTGAATATCGCTGTGTGTGGCTTGTTTGCGTCACAAGGGGAATCGGAAAAGGACAAAATCGTGTGAGCTTTCTGTTTGCGACACTGGGCAGAACATGAAAGCCATTCTCACTCCGCTAATACAGTCGAAGAGAACTCAGAGCCAAAAGCCTGAGGGGACCAAACAAGTTGTTGTAACACACCAGTTACGCTCAGATAAAGAAAGAGAGAAAGCCAGAGCCAGAGAGAAGATGAAGAATAACACTTTTCGGCATTTCTCACAAGTAAGATCCATCCTTGTTAGTGGCTTGCAAGCCAAGCAAAAGTGAAAAAAAAAAAAAGTGCTTCAAGAAACTCGCTAAAGGCACACTTTGCATCAACACAAACTTGTATGACTTTTTTTTTTATCTTCAACGTGTGAAAGGTGGTTTTAGCTGTATGAAAACAAAAAGCGAGACCACTCCATTTTTTTACCTTCTGTGTGAAAGGAGGTTTTTAGCAGTATGAAAATTAGCGAGACCACTCTAAACCTGCGTAGATGTACAGACATAAACATACACCCCGTCTCCCTCTAAGTTCCCTCCTGAGAATCGGCTCAGGAGGCATTATTCAGTTTTTCCATCTTGCCTTTGAGGAGAATGGAGGATCTCTGTCCGTTGTCTGAGATCGATAGCTGGTTGGAGGGAGACGCGTGGGCCCCAGATCAATGCAGTTGGTGGGAGAGCAACGCCAGAACAGCAATATGGATGCAGGAAAGATCAAACAACTGATGGGGGAGAGGAAGATAGACTAGAAAGGGGGCAAGAATTGGGAAAGTAATCAGAGAGACACATGGAACTTCACAAAAAGTCAAAAATAAAAGGAGGGGCTCTGACACTCTTTCATGCACCTGTGGCAGTCCTGGCTGACTTGGTACTGGAAATAAGATGGAGCAAGGAAAAAAAACAACAACATATTTTCATAAATCAGTAGCTCTGTAAGAGGTGTTAATGTACTTGTATAATTTATTTTGTGTGCAAGAGGACCCAGGTTCAAATTCAAACTATTAAAGGGTTAGTTCAACCAAAAATTAAAATTCTGTCATTAATTGCTCACCTTCATGTTGTTCCAAACCCATAAGACCTTTGTTCATCTTCAGAACAAAAATGAAGATATTTTGGATAAAACCTGAGAACTTTCTGACCCTGCATAGACAGCAACGCAACTACCATGTTCAAGGCCCAGAAAGGCAGTAAGGACATTTTTAGCAATAGACATCAGTGGTTAATTTTACTCTCATGAACATGTGGTAAAAACTGACATTAAAGAGAAGAAATTGTTAAATAATTATTTTTGTTTTCTTTCCACACAAAAAGCAACCCAGTCTCATAAAAATATTACACGGGATTCGAACCGGAGCTCCTCGCCTCTCAAGTACGGCTCCGTACTCCGTGAGCTACCGAACAAACCTTCCGTCGATGAAAACCCATTGATATGAAGCTGGATATGTGCGGTGCTAACAATCAAAAGCATCAGTTTTCAAATCTCCCAGCATATTAAAAATGTTTTGAAGTCACAACATAATACTCTTCAAGTAATTGTGCGAAAATTACGCTTTATTAATCGAAACTCTGTAAATCATACTCTGTGTGAAAATAATTTAAAAGGTGTCGGAGTTTTACTGCCTCTAGTGTTCATTTTTTTGGAAACTGCAGTGATATGTACTTATTGATACGTATTTCGCGTCTTGCAAAAATGTGCCCCCAGGTACGTATTTGCCATGAGACTGGGTTGACAAAAAGTATTCTCATAGCTTCATAAAATTAAGGTGAACCACTGCTGTCACGTGGACTATTTTAACGATGTCCTTACTACCTTTCTGGGCCTTGAACGTGGAAGTTGCGTTGCTGTCTTTTCAGGGTGAAAAAGCTCCTGGATTTCATCAAAAATATCTTAATTTGTGTTCCAAAGATGAATGAAGGTCTTATGGGTTTGGAATGACACGAGGATGAGTAATTAATGGCAGAATTTAAATTTTGGGGTAAACTATCCCTTTAAGGTATGTATATACAGTATAGGGCTGCCAATAGAACTTTCTATTTTGAATCTTGCAATTAATTAATAAATCTGAATTAACTGCATATATTAATATGCACTGAAGTCTAAGGAGCACAAGACATGAGAGAGGAATATGTATTGAGGGAGAAAAGACTAAGTCAAGACTAAGATGTGTTCTAGACAAGACTCAGAAAATCGTTCCCTTTGCTTTTTTGAAGTTTCATGCATAGAAGACAGCATTGTGGTCAAGTGCACATATCAAGTGCTCTCGCATGCCTATAGACTGAACACGTAATACACGCACGATATCACCGTTTTCACAATTATTTTTTTTACAGAGAAAATAACATTATTGTTTTAAAAAATTGCACTTTGGAACCCCATTTTAAAAAGTTAGCATTTTCGGGCCCCCAAAACACAGTTGTAGAGTAAATTAACATGCAAAACAGATAATTTTTTTTTGTTGTTGATAACAGTGTTTTTTAAATACCCCTTCGTACTGTTTGTCTATCAATGTCTAGACAGCATCATGAGTAACAGCTATAGTGATCTAGCCGACATCTACCCAGGTCTCTCTTCCTGAACTGAGAAAGAAGAGTGAACTTGAGTGAACAAGCAGAAATATCTGAGGTAGAACCTGAAAAGGATGTAGTTTCTAAATCTATCTGAACACTCTCTTTGGTGCAGGATTAGAATTTCGGCTTCAAATAATGGCTGACAGATCTTTTCAACAGCTCAGCTTGTCCATAAAACCAAGATGCCCTGCAGCAGGTAGGAGCCCTTCTTTCTCAATAATAAAAAAAATGCACCAAAAGTAACCCCAGTTTTCCTGCCAGTTTAACAAAACAATGAAAAGTTATTTCTATCTATAAATATTACATTATTGCCTGTTAATCAACATTTATCACATACATATTTATTAACATACCAATCATTTTCACAATATTATTAACAACAATAAATATTGTTGCAATTTAAAATAATTGTTTTCTATTTTAATATATTTCAAAATGAAATTAATACTGCGATGGCAGAGCTGAATTTTCAGCAGCCGTTATTCCAGTCTTCAGTGCCACATGTCCTTCAGAAATCATTATATTATGCTGATTTAATGCTCATGAAACATTTTTTAATTGAAAATCCTTAACTGTAAATATGATTAATAGTAATAGCAATCTAACAAGAGTATAAACCACTCTACAGAACACAGATCCTTGCTCCATCTCCTCTTTTATTAACAACAAATAATTCTGTGCAAGCAGGTTTCTGTTTTTCCTGTCATAATAATGAGAGATATTTCAAAGAAGCAAGCGAAACAATACACATTTTGCCAGAGCTCTCCAAAAAACACATTTTGGAAGCCTCAGAAGGGCGAAGCCCGGAAGCTCCCGATCAAAACAAATAAAAGGCTCCTCAGATGGAACAAGATGAGAGGGATGTTCCATCAGGCAGACTCCATGCCAGACCTTTATTAGTCTCTGACTCACCTCAATGCTGCTCGGTGGAGCCCAGCAAATAGCAGATTAAATACATGGAGGAATTAAAGAAAAGTCTGAATCAAAGGAGATAAAAGGAGTCTTGCTCTCCACATATTAAGCATTCATCTCCGCCCCTGTTCCCAAATCAGAATCTGCGGGGGTCTGCGGGGAAGGGCTCAGTGTTGCGTCCCACTGCGACATCTGAAAATTAGTTCGAGTGAATAATACAGGAAAATCTGGAGTGAGTGGCACATGAAATGACATGTGTCTCTAAGTGGCTCTTTTTGTCATATTTCAACTTTAAATGAAAGGGAATGCATTATATCAAGGCTTGGAGAATCAGAAAACATACAAGCCAATTAATCAAATCAGCATAGAACAACCAGGAACCCACTTAAAAACACGACCTGCTTTTGATACTTTCTGAATATTACTTTGATAGAAATTCATGCAAGTCTAAGCTGCAAGTCACAGTAAGTTAAGCTTTAGCTAACTGCATATATTAAACAAAATATTAGGTGATTCGTCTAACTTTAAACATGGAAATATGAGTTTTTTTTTTTTTTTAGATGGCTGTAATAGGTATGCTAGACAGAAACACTGTGGGCGCTAACATTATGCTCACAGCCTCTGATTACATGCAAATTTAGAGATCTCACCCTCCGTTAGCTTTTCCACAAGACTGCTCATCTGTAAAAGACGAGTAACGCTCAAAGATTCTGCATGAAGTTATTACATCAATAATTGAAACATTTACTGGCAATTAAATATTGCAGAATAAAATGTAATAATTAGCTGTTAGTTTCAAATGCTTCTCCCTAGTGTTAATTTAGTCAGTTTTTTTTTTATTACGATTATTTTGTTTAAAATTACAATATTACTGATCATGATTGTTGTTCAGAAATTATTGCATTTTCACCTATAAGTAGGCTACAAATAAGGAGAATGTCAAGTCATAGGCATTGTTTATTTTACCTAATCTCGTTTCCTGATTAAATGATATAAATTCACATACTCTACATTATGAACACTGGTACTCAAAAGCTCCACTCAAAATTTTAAATAGTAAATTTATTCCAATAAACACAAATTATATTCAAGTTTATCTAATAAAACAACAAGAAAAACTGTATAGTGGCACAGAGGTTGCATCAGTGTATTTATTCAGCAACCACAATTGCAAACAATATAGTCCAGACCAGTGTTGGGGTAACACATTGCAAGTAACGTGAGTTACGTAATCAGATTACTTTTTTTCCAAGTAACTAGTAAAGTAACGCATTACTTTTTAATTTACAAGAAAATATCTGAGTTACTTTTTCAAATAAGTAACGCCAGTTACTTTTTTTTCCCTATTTATTGATTGAAAGCTCTCCTGTGCCGATGTTGAGAGAAATCGGGAGTATAATATGTTACTTTAGTTCTAGAATAAATGTGAACATGCTTTAATTCATCTCACTCTTTTTATTGCTGATGAGTGTTGAACTTTCTTCTTCTGCGTTCTACTGTACAGACGTGAATTTACATTTCCTTCAGCCTGAGGCTTTTGGTGTGAAAGGGCTTTTACATTTGCCAAAAATAGAACTTTTTATATTAAAAACAAACAAGCAAGCCCTGCCCAGATTTAAAAAGTAACGTAAAAGTAACGTAACGCATTACTTTCAATAAAAAGTAACTAAGTAACGTAATTAGTTACTTTTTTAGGAAGTAACACAATATTGTAATGCATTACTTTTAAAAGTAACTTTCCCCAACACTGGTCCAGACCTATGTTTGGATTTATTACATTTCATCCCTGAGATGGTTTAATGGCAAATTTACGCAGCAAACAGCGCAAGCGGCCATGTGAGGAAGTAAAATATAGAGCAGAATATCTAGATGGAGATCGTTAAAATTAAACTTACTGTACATGTTTGTCAATGTTTTCAGATCATCGTCAATGCTTTTTCCTGTGTGCAGACAGACTGCATGCTCTTGGTTGCCAGGTTGTGAATATAAACACAGGGAGAAGTAAAAACACAGTGAAGAAAAATGTGTATTTTTAAGAGAACAGCGCTGATAGAGGGATTTAATCAACCCTAAGCATGAAAGCTTGTGGAGGTCTGTGTTTTTCTCCTCTTTTTTTGTTGAAGATTGAGATATTTTGGATATAGAGTATTTATTTTTAAAAATACATTTTAGTTTAATATTTTTTTGTCAAAAATATTGCATGTTGTCATGAGTTAAGACAGTGTTTATTGATGTCAGTGTCATCTTGTCTCATCATCTAGCCATGTGGAAAAAAAGTTGTCAACAAATATTTATCCCCATAAAATTAGCACTACTCTCTTTTGCATCAGCTCACTGAGAAAGGTTTTCAAGAAAGACCCGAAATCTTAGGACAAATTACAGTATTTAATAAACACTGATTTATACTCCAGAAGACACAAGAATGACTGTCCTGTTCTCAATTAATATTCAAAGGCTATCAAAACCAAACTATTTCTAGAAAATATGCATTTCTGCATGTGAATATTTACAGCAACCAACATCAAACTGCCTACTGCTTCCCCACTACTCTACATTAAAAAGTGTGCATCACACTTACTAAATGTCCTACTCTCCTCTGGCTCCCTATTCCCTCTCTTTCTCCTTCCCTTTTGGGAAAGATGACACGGGGCTTGGCGGGGAAAAATTATTGAGCAGTGCCGGGGCCTGCAGGGGAGAGATAGCCGAGCAAGTTTCATCACAGCTCTTAGGAGTCTTCAGGCAGTGAGGAACAGGCATGAGAGAAGATAAAGAGAGAAAGAGGGAGAGATACTGAGGAATGAGAGAGATGGTCAGGACATAAAAGTACACATGCACCCAATCCCCCATAAAAGCCGTTTCATATGAACCCAAATGGTCTGAATTTGGTTAACATCCCATTCATTTCCATGAAAGTTTGGTTTTTGTATTTCTTCTCTGCTTCTTGTCTTTATTTTCGGGAATTGAGAACAATTTTTCAAATGCTTTAAAATAGTTTTTTTATTATTACATTTTCATGGTTTTGGATTGTATAGTGTATCGCATTGCATGAAGTGCGTTTTTGCAATGTGCAAACATACACATATTGATTGATTTCATTTGATTGAAAGTGTGATATTGCTTTTATACAACAGTTCAAAAACATCGTGATATTGAGTTTCTTTGGTGCATTTGTCTTTGCCTTTAGCAAAATCAGTTTCAAACCAAGGCATCATTGAATTAATCAGTGTATGAATCCAGTGCATGATTCAATGAAAACTTTAAAACTTTCACTTGTTTTATGTCCTGAATGAATAAGAGTTTTGAACGAATCAGAATTATTAAATGACTCAAATCACTCATGACTCAAAGACTCACAGCACTCTTATTGTTTAAATCATTAATGAATCATTGTTTTCTGAACAAATTTGTTGAATGAATGATTCATTGACTCACGCTTTGTTCAGAACAAATCGTTGAATCAAGTCACTTGTGTTTACCTGTGGCCACTGAAAATCCCCACCACTAATTCAAAAACTGAACAAAATGTGTTTTTTTTTTATATATATATTTTTATGTATTTACATTTTTAATATATGTGACCCTGGACCACAAAACCAGTCATAAGTGTCAATTTTTCGAAATTGAGATTTATACTTTTAGCATAAAAGAAAAATCGATAATTTTGACTCATATTGTTGGTTATTGCTACAAATATACCTGTGCAACTTAAGACTGGTTTTGTGGTCCAGGGTCACATATTAATAATAACAACCCATTAGCAAAGCAGTATTATTGCATTATTTAAAACCATTCTGTCTAAATTTTTCTGAAAACATTGGTGATGTTTCATTATTACCCTGCAGCATTATTTTTTTCCTCATCATATTGTCAATATGAGTATGTTTTAATTAAAATTGCTCGGTTGGAATCTTGATGTATTATTTATCTCATCTTCATTATCGGTGACAAAATAAAACAAAACTCTTCATCAACAAACATTTTCAGACATAAAGTCTGAACCCGCTGGCTCAATTAAAGTAGTTCAAAGTTTTAAATGGCAAAACAGCTGCTCAGTTTCATCCCAAACCAAACTCCAAGCATGCTTCCTCCCCAAGCAAGCTGTCCTCGCATCTATAAAATATCAAAGCCGATGACGATACTTCAGCCTTCCCACACTTCTCACATGGGGCGCCAGAAACGGAAGCCCCCTCGACCCGAGGCCATACCCAGCTGTCATGTCATGTGCCATCCTAGACCGGCCAGCCCTCTGTGAATAATCCCATCCTGGAATGCATAGAGAATTCAGATGCCACGCTTGCGGCACGCCAGCCACGCATGAGGTCCTGCGGTTCACGAGCCTTGGAGAGTTGGCACAGAGATTGGCTTGGGAACAGTCGTGTCTGGACAGAGCAGGTGTTGCAGTGGGGGGTTTCAAATGCAGCAGCCCCCTACATCCACACGCTCGTCTGTTTCCGAGAACAGGTGCGATGGGGCACAAAGGGTTCAGTGCAAAATCCGAGATTAGAAGAGGCTTTAATGCAGATTTTTATTATCAACACCAAGTGACGGCCCGGCTGTGGGACCGTGAGGTTGTTTTTACAACCCTGCACAAACACTGTAAAATGTCCCCTTTGGAGTCGCAGCCAAAGACCGGCCGTGCCAGCTTGGATGCCTCTCTGTAAGCAATAACCAGATGGATTCTCTTTAGAGAAGAGACACAGGCATGTTATCCGTGCAAACCCGTGGGGCTCTTATCGTACAGTAAATTCTGCTCACCGTGAGGATGATTTAAATGTTTTTCATTGACTTTATCACCTGGCCTGACTGTCGAGGCCACTTGGACTCCATGGACATGACAGAAAGAGAAATAATGAGAAAGAAAACATCTGCTTGTCCAGAGAACATAACTTGCTGTTTGTTTTAATACTAAAACACCCCAAAATACGATGACCTCTGTGTGAGGACCACCTTCCTAAAATATAATGTCTATATAATTTCATATATAAAGATTAATTTATACTGAGTGACTTTAATTAGTCACTGTACCAAAAAATAAATTATTAAAGTATTGATACTTTGTATTAAGTAATAAAATTTTTTATTGCATCTTTGTACTTTGCATTAAGTACATTAATTAATTTGCATCTATCTATCTATCTATCTATCTATACAAGATAAGAGATTTCTTTAAAAAATGGTATAAGAAGTATATAGTAGTAGTAGTAGTAGTAGTAGTAGTATATAAGTAGTATAGAGTATATAAATGTTATATAATATACAGTGAAACTTTAATATTGTGAAATGGTTTCTATTTTTAGATTTTTCATTACTCCAGGCTTTTGTGTCATGTGATTCTTCAGAAATCATTCTAATATGCTGATTTGGTATTTTTGGCTGATTTGGATCTATCTAATATTTCTTACTGTTAAAATGATTTATGTACTATTATTTATTCTTTTTAAATGACTTTTATTTTTATACTTTTCTAGTTTTAATTTTAATTTAAGCTTTGTAATTTGTCAGCGCTATTACTATTAATAATAATTAGTATTTAGCTTTATTTTTTGTTTTAGTAATTGTAGTGCTTCAGTTAGTTTCAAAGGCAACATTTGTAATTTCAATTTCCATCTAATATTAATATTTTATTTCAGCATTTTTTAATAAAACTAAATACATAAATAATATTTTAATAATAAAATAAAATAAAATAATTGTGATTCATGTCATGATTTCCAACCAGCAGTTAGAAAGCATTGTCATTTAATAATATCAAATTGGGTGAACATGCTGTATTTAATTAAAACCGGAAGTTAAAATGTTAACAACCCTAAAACCTTTTTTTCCTCTCTCAAATTTTTCACAAACCCTTAAGCACTCCCTGCAGACCTCCGCTAGAAAACCCCTGCAGCTCTTTTGCCATAAAAATGATCAACAAGAATTGCCACTGGTTTTAAAAATGAGTCAAACATGTGTTCAAGAGAACGGAATCATCACTTCTGGGGAATCTAGTCCAAAATAGAAATGCTGTTATTCACTACAAAAGCGCACTAGATGTGCGAAGCTGCTTACATCTTTCATACACTCAGAAGTTTCAGAGAAAACAATTCTTGGAAAGAAATACTGAACAAAACGAATTCATCCTGAAACCTGATTACTTAGACTCCATTACTACTATCTCTTATTATTTTCAGAGAAAAAAAAAAATCCGTAATTCATTTTTTCGCAGTGTGAACAGTTCCATACAGGCCTCTGTGTTGGTTTATCTCCAGATCCTGAGGTGAACCTAATCATGTGCTGAGGCAGGGGACTATGTGTCATGACAGAGTGAAATAATTGGATCTTTGATTTAAGAGCTGCATGAAAAACTAATTGCATGAGTTTGTCATTAACTCTTCTCTTGTTTGCATCCTACGGCACCGATCTTCCCCACAACTCCCAGAGAGTTGTAAAGAAACAGAAACTTGTTTTCTGCCTCTTTGCGAAGCCATGGTTGCTTTTATTGCCTATTGAAGTCTTGGTGACCACAGGCAAACAGCTTTGAATGAAAAGGGCAAAAAGCAATTATTCGATTTTAGATGGCATTTGGATACACAACGGGCAAATGAGCATTGATTAGAGGTGAGGAAGGCCCATCTCGACATATAAAAGGAGAGCTGTTGACAAGCCTAAGCCTACAAAGTAAAAAGGTGAGGACTTGCACAGCCGCTTCAAACAGCGCTCTGTTTTCTCAGGTCCTGCTGACATTTTGCCCACCTCTGCACTGGAAGCGAGAAATAATCTGGATCAATCGATTCACTGTTGGCGCTCTTGTTGTTTTTTTGTTTTTTTTTGTTTTTGCCATTCGTCAGCTGGGAGCCAAGGAAAACTCGAGTGCTGGAAAAAAGTATTTTCAACGGGTACATCAATACACGCTATACGCACGTTCTGTCTTACTTTGTTTTTCTTTGGTCTCTTTTTCACACTCTTGTTCCTGTTTACTGACAGCCGCCTCATCGGCACTGCAACATATAACAGGAATCAATACAATCTGTACACCTGAAAAAATATTATCATTCTGATTTCTTCCGAACCTGAACAATGTGACAGTCGAAACAAGCAGCTTTGTCTGAAAGTGAGTGTTTGCATCATCCAAGGATAAACAGGAGACATTTTCAGACTTGTTAAATTGCACTAAAATTGCCTTTTCCAGGTGCCATATTTGCGGCTTTCCTTCTGTATCACTACCATTTACGACAATAAAACTTGGATGGACAGCTGGGAGCCAAGGAAAACTCGAGTGCTGGAAAAAAGTATTTTCAACGGGTACATCAATACACGCTATACGCACGTTCTGTCTTACTTTATGTTTTTCTTTGGTCTCTTTTTCACACTCTTGTTCCTGTTTAGTGACAGCCGCCTCATCGGCACTGCAACATATAACAGGAATCAATACAATCTGTACACCTGAAAAAATATTATCATTCTGATTTCTTCCGAACCTGAACAATGTGACAGTCGAAACAAGCAGCTTTGTCTGAAAGTGAGTGTTTGCATCATCCAAGGATAAACAGGAGACATTTTCAGACTTGTTAAATTGCACTAAAATTGCCTTTTCCAGGTGCCATATTTGCGGCTTTCCTTCTGTATCACTACCATTTACGACAATAAAACTTGGATGGAAAAAAAGCTCTTTCGGAACTTTTCTGGAGTCGTGCAAGATCCTGTCTCCTTGCTGAATGCTAATCTGTTATGAATTCTAATATAATTTTTAGCTCTAATCATGCACAATGTGATGTGAAACTTAAAAGACATGAATTAACATATTTTCATTAAATATATATTAATATTTAATATTACATTATTAATAGATTAAGAATTAATACACAGTGACTTTTAAAGGAGACATATTATGCCCCTTTTTACAATATGTAATATGTCTCTGGTGTCCCCAGAATGTGTCTGTGAAGTTTCAGCTCAAAATACTCCACAGATCATTTATTATATCATTTTGAAAATGCCTATTTTGAGTAGAAGCAGAAACAAGCCGTTTTTCGTGCCTGTCTCTTTAAATGCAAATGAGCTGCTGCTCCCCGCCCCCTTTTCCAGAATAGAGCTGCGCCATTACAGCTCGTACCTGCTAAAAAACTAGAGCTGGTACACCGTTGTCACTTGCGAAAACACAATAACGGCGCCGTGGGTGGAAACTTACAGATTAAGGGGCGGTAATATTATAATGAGATCCCTTTGCAACATCACCAAGGGAGCGAAATGAGACGCGCTCGTTTTCTCAGACGCTTGCAGAAAAAGGCTTACCAAAACAAAGTTACTGGGTTAATCTTGTTCACGTTTCCTTGGTTGTTAGATGCACTGGGGACCTGATTATAGCACTTAAAACCTGGAAAAGTCAGATTTTCATGATATGTCACCTTTAATCATTTCTGAATAGAGTACCCATAAAAAAAGTTGTCCTAGCAATTGGGATCACTGTAGGGTTCAGGACAGAGCTGATCTGCTGGAAATTCCCACAACGGCTCCTGTTCACACTAGTGTTGTTACTGTTAACTGAAACTTAAACTATTAAAAATCATTTTCATAAGCTGAAATAAAAAAAATATTCAAATACACTAAATATATACAGATGAATAAAATAAAAATTAAATATACATATTCAATTAAAAAAAAAAGTGTGCTCATTGGACATACGTGCTTCTAAATACATTTCTGCAAAACTGAAAAAACGTACCTATACGAATCGCTACAGTTTCCAGTTGAAATAAACACTAGAGGCAGTAAAACTCCGAAAACGTTTGTTCCTTTTCACACAAAGTATGATTTACAGGGCCACAGTTTCGATTAATAAAGCCTACTTTTCGCACAATTACTTGAAGAATATCATGTTATGAATTCAAAACAATTTTAACATGATGCAACATTTGAAAACTGACACTTTTGAATATTAGCATCACATATCCAGCTTCATATGTATGGGTTTTTATATTCAGTAGGTTTGTTCGGTAGCTCACGCCAGAGATGTTCACAAGTCTTTAACTTGGAGTCCAAGTCAAGTCTGAAGTCTTTATCGCTGGAGTTTGAGTCAAGTCTCGAGTCTTTGGTCGCGAGTCCGAGTCGAGTCTCAAGTCATTTAATAGCTTGCTAAAAAAATCTCATTCAGAATCCTCATGTAATGAAATCTTCCTATTTACAACGCTGTTTTATAGACTATAGACAAAATATATATTCTATGATCTGCTTTGTAAAAAAAAAAGAGGTGTTAAGATGTAAGGTTATTGTACATCCAGCCTGTTATTTATAGAATATGTTTTCGTCCATTAACATATTCAAAACAGTTTTTCTGTAATGAAATTCTATAATAAGAGTCTGATCTACCATGACACACAAGGAAATATGTGACACAGATATTACAAAACCATACAAATAAAGTATTTCTTTATTACCGTATTGGCCCAAATATAAGATGACCCTGATTATAAGACGACCCCCCTTTTTCCAGATGTACCTTTTGGAAAAAGGCTTTTTAAAAACCAAATCT
>NW_015657484.1:180146-181778 GCF_001515625.1 Sinocyclocheilus rhinocerous
CTTCCTATTTACGAAGCTGTTTTATAGGCTATAGACAAAATATATATTCTATAATCTGCTTTGTAAAAAAAAAAAGAGGTGTTAAGATGTAAGGTTATTGTACATCCAGCCTGTTATTTATAGAATATGTTTTCATCCATTACCATGTTCAAAGCAGTTTTTCTGTAATGAAATTCTATAATAAGAGTCAGATCTACCATGACACACAAGGAAATATGTGACACAGATATCAAAGTTTAAGCTATATCCTAGCCATCTAACCACAATTTTCCCAATTATAATTACATGATTCTTTTGAAAGTTTCTTAGCCTACAGATTAATAATGCTAAATGTAGATCAGAAACGTCTTGCCACATCTGGTTTGAACAGTCAGAGTCATAGGTTATAGATAGATAAATAGACAGTATGACAAATAACTATATTAGCAGCATTGTTGGTTTCTGCTGTGTTTTGTTGTTTCTGTTGTCAAAATAACCGCGTCATCCGCAGCTCTAAATTTGGCGCCGGCACGCTTCCGGAGAGAGAGAAAGCGCACGGAGTTGAAAGGACTTGAATAAAGCGTGTTTGGCTTTTGATAAAAATACTAAAGGATATATCGCTGAAAGATATTTACCATAAACGACCCTGAGCGCTTGTTATGTGATCCGCTCCACTGTTTTGATGCGCTGCTCACTTAAAATGGTGCTGTTACGGCACGCGGGCCGGACAGATGCGGTCCGCCTTTTGAATATAAGTTATAAGTATTTAAGGATAAAAGACTCAAGCTGCTTTTAAAATATTCACAAGTCCTTTTCCTCGAGTCGAGTCAAGTCTGGAGTCATTTCAGTTAGAGTCTGAGTCAAGTCTGAAGTCTATAAAAATGCGACTCGAGTCTGAGTCACTAACTTGAGTGCCCATCTCTGGCTCACGCAGTATGGAGTTTGACTTGAGAGGTGAAGAACTCGGGTACGAATCCCGTTAAACTATGGTTCCACAAAACAGTTCAAACCTACATATAAGGAAGTTCAAATGACACGGTTGCATAAAAAAATCCGTTTTTATACCAGTTTTGCATTTGTTAACACTAGCGGGTAGGTTTAGGGTTGATTTGGTCTGTAGGGGATATTCCCAACATGATAGAGCATTAACTTTTAACATTAATAAAGCAGAATAGCCCAGAATATGAATGCAACGCACTGCACATTAAGCTTTTTCTCCCCCATAAAAAGCGCTTAAGGTAGGCTAATGAACAAAGACGGTGATTTAAAAATACCAAATCTGTTTACAGTTTATATTACGCACAGAAAAGCAGATGAGCCCAGAATGGAATGCACAGTTTCACGTGTTTTCACCCCCGTACACAAAACATTATAAAAAAAAAACTCTGTACATCATCTTCATTAAGCGTTTTATGAACCACACAAAAGAGAGAACGCAAAACATTTGAAAAATATTTTTTTCCTCACAGTACATATTTTTAATGCATAATATAGCATATTTGGTCTTTTTTATCATCTTCATTAAGCGTTTTATGAACCACACAAAAGAGAGAACGCAAAACATTTGAAAAATATTTTTTTCCTCACACCCCAATTTTTTTTTTCCACCACCAAGTCACTTTAGGGGCTCCGTACTGAACTGTTAATTGAGGG
>NW_015657484.1:182168-184634 GCF_001515625.1 Sinocyclocheilus rhinocerous
CCACTCAGGGGTTTTGGAAGCAGCAGGTATACTTGATCGAATCTTGATCCTCCTGCTGTGGCAGAACGGCACCATGGGAGAGAAAACCAGGATTGTGGGTGGGCATGTGTTTGTCTGCACATGCCTAACATGTGCTTCCTGCTGCGATTGATTTGTGTGCACAGACATAAATGTGATTTGAGTTACATGAGTCTTAAGGGAACGTCACAATGCCAGAGAAGCATCCACAATTATCTTTTGTTGGCTCTATCTTCAGCATATTGTCAGATAATAGTATTTCCTGCTTCTCAGTGGCACTGAAACACGCTAGCAAAGTGTTGACCTGCTAAATGAATTCACTAGACTGGTTTAATTGACCGTCTTGTTACATGAACCTAACCTGCGTAGGATGTAGGGTAGCCTGCTTTTGTTCTCCATTATACTGCTGTTAAAGACAGGGGCAAAAAGAAAGGATTTTTGAATCAATCTTTTGGAATCAATTTGGCTAGCTGCATCTTCACCAGAGCAAAAAGAATCAGAGGGAGACAGGAAGACAGAAACTATAACATATCTTGCCAACTATCACCACAGGTTTCAAGCAATGAATATAAAATAACGGATAAAATCAGAAATGACGCAATATACTTTTTAAATTAAATGTAATTATTTTTTACAAAAAAAAATAAATAAAATAATAATAAAAAGCTTTTATGTATAATGCATTATAAAAGTAGTTTTAATGCATTAATTATGCCTTGTAATGCACCTTATGATGCATTGTATGATCTCATGAATAATTGTAACCACAGTTAATACATTATAACGCTTATCAATTCATTGTTGCACTATGCCTTTTGAATTCGGTTATAATTATTTATGTATATAATGTATTACAATGCACATTATGAATAATTATAATGCATTATACCATTTAATAACCCTTTATAATGCATTTTACATAAAGGCTTTAAGTAAAGTGTTACCAAGAGAATGTTGAGAATGAAAGAAAGAAAGAAAGAAAGAAAATGTTATTCGTTTGTAACAGTCTTGCAAATATTTCTTGCTTTTTTTCTACCTTTGACTAATTTATCTGTCACTCAGTAGTAGGTGGTTTATCTAAAAATAAAATGTTTACTTAACAACAACAACAACAACAATACTAGTATTAATATTATTATTAACAAACGTCTAGGCTTAGTGAATGAATGGAAAATATGGTAGCCTATATTAAATACAATGTCCAATAATTTGAGTTGGACAATATTTTCTGGAGGTCTGTTTTTTTTTTATCTTCTTCTTTCTTCTCTTCTTTCCCTCTATACAACTTGCTTGAATAGCAATGCTAATCAATGTTACAACATTAATCTACTAGGTTTTGTTACATCAAGCTTGCATTCAGGTCTGGATCCTATCTGCTATGGAATGGTCACTTTTCGCGATCAATCAAGTCCCGTCCTACAAACTTGTTGAATATCCTGTTTTACCCTGAAATATGTCATGTTACAGAAGCAAAATAGGCTGAAAATAGCATTTCATGTTGACTTTAAGTACATCAGAAAACTGGGTCTCTACTGAAAAGGTGAAACGTTGATTTATTTCTTGCAGTCCAGGATCTGCAGGGGGCTGCTTCAGAAGTGCCTAGACACTAGGGGCTCGTTCCACCATTCAGCTTCTAACACACACACACACACACAGTGGCCGGTGCCAGTAACACTTTTGCTTCGTCAGTAAACAGTCGACCGTCCTTGTCACTAAAATGTTTATGTTATTGGCTGGCACAGGCCTGCGGGGCTGGCAGCGAGGCTCTGGACTGACTGAGAATGGACTCAGAAGCTTCCAGAGACACAAATAATGACGAAGCGAGGAGAGAATAATTGGTGACATTTTACTTGATCCTTCTGTATCGTACAGCGTCTGTTCTTGAGTACTGTAAACACTGAGCAGATCTATGATTTTCATCTGGACGATGATAAATCAGCCAATAGAATCTTCAATTAAATGAGGTTTTAAAGTGTATATATATATATATATATATATATATATATAAAGCAGTATCACACTCATAGACGTGAGATATGGCTGCATATTGGCACGGCTGTGATTTGGCCATAGGCACGAGGCCACAGGCCAGGTGCCATAGGTAATCACAGCGAGCCGATATACAGCCATATCTCACGTCTACGAGTGTGATATTGCGTTTATACAACAGTTCAACTACACAAGTGTGTAAATACATCAGAAACAACAACGGAGTGTCTTTAAAAACCCTCTTTTGTGCAGAACTACTTCCTTCCGCCACAGACTCGGCTAAATGGATGATTTTCGCGTGTCATTTAGCTTACGGTCATTATGGCAATTTTGATAAATGGGCAGAGGCACAAGATGAACTGGACGAACTGGAGAATATAACATCAAACGAGAAATGTAAAGAAAAACGGTACAAGGAAATAACCCCAGCAGAGCTGAAGCAGATTGAAGACGACAAGG
>NW_015657484.1:184714-186507 GCF_001515625.1 Sinocyclocheilus rhinocerous
AACTATCAGTTGCCAAAGGGTAATCAGTCTTACTTTTCCAATACAAATAAGACCAATCTACCTTTTCATAACTGAATTTAAAAAGCTATGACCAGTCTTGAAGAAAAACAATTAGTTGACTAACTTTTTAAGACTAGTCTAAACCGTTTATGCAACCGGCCCCTGAACTTAATGAGACATTGTGAGAATGTTATGCCTCTGTTCAGACTACTACCGTCCGCAAATACAGTGTTGCAAGCCTGAAGTGTATCAGAGCGGGTATTAACCGTTACATCACAAAACACAACATCATAAATGATAAAGACTTTAAATCAAGCAATGCCGTCTTTAAATCAATTATAAAGCGCTACAGGAAAAATGGAAAAGACACCAGAGTCCGACCTGGAGAAAATTAAAAATTCACCTGCGCTCTCCCAATTCACACCCATCGGAATCAAGCAATGCCTTCTTTAAATCAATTATAAAGCGCTACAGGAAAAATGGAAAAGACACCAGAGTCCGACCTGGAGAAAATTAAAAATTCACCTGCGCTCTCCCAATTCACACCCATCGGGCTTGTACGGAAAGTTTGGTTTGACATACAGCTGTGTTTCGCACGGAGGGGGAGAGAAGAAAACCGTGACCTATCTAAACAGTCTTTCGTTCTCCGACAAGACGAGAATGGCTTGGAATACCTAACCTTGGCACATAACCCAGAAACAAAAAATCACAAAGATCCTACTGCATCTGACAGAGAGAAGAGGCTAGTTTGCGGTCATATTGGGCTCCGTCTTTGTCGGAGAGGAGGGCGTGGAGTGACATTCTTACATCTCGAGCCTCAACAAGCAAAGATCCATCCTCCTCCACGCCTAAACCTAAAATAACCCTACCCTTTTCCATGTCTAATTTCACAATCAATGGAAATGTGGAGTTCAACATCCATTAAACACACTAATAAAAGAAACTAAAAAAAAACCAAAAAACTTTCAGCTAGGCTTTTTGATTTTTTTTTCTCGTTTTTATCTAATTAAATGCATCTCATTAAACTTAATGTAGCACTGCTTTATTTATTTGCCTTTATTTTGAATGGGGAGAACTGATGTATTTGAAGAACTATTGTAGCCTAATAACTAACTGTGCATTAAACGATTTGAATGCACTTCGCGGAGGCAAAGTTGGCTGCGTTGGGTGGTTCTTCGCCTCCACATCGTGCATTCAAATCGTTTAATGCACAGCTAGCCGTTGATTATCCCTTACATACTGTTAATATCCTTTCAATTGTTAAAGGTGATTTCTGATGACAGCGCTGCTCAGTGCGTTTGTTCGCTGTGTCAGTCTGTTGTTGAAACTAAAAATAACTTCCGCGTTTATTTTTCAGTATAAAAGTCTTTACTGCTCACTCAGTTTCTTGTCGCCTTCTAATGGCGGAACAATGAAACTCAAATCACCATCACGGAACACACCGTTTCCCAATGCTAAACACTAACTATTATTAAATACTACTATTATTTTTGATAAAATAATATTTATATAAAATATTATTTACTGAATAATAATATTTAATAAACAACAACAACAGCTGTTATAAGAAATTATAATTCAGATAGTTAAGATAATAATAATAATAATAATGATAATAATAATACTACTACTAATAATAATAATACTTTTTTAAATTATGGGACCTCTTCATTTCCCTCCTCTGCCCTCCCTCTCTCTCTCCTTCTCTTTTTCATGCTCTCTCGTCCATTCCTCCTCCCTCTCCTTAAGATGACGTGCAATCTCAGTCAAGCCGATAAAAGGATGCGAGCTAT
>NW_015657484.1:186517-189667 GCF_001515625.1 Sinocyclocheilus rhinocerous
TAATGAATAATAATATTTAATAAACAACAACAACAGCTGTCATATAAGTTGCTAGGCAATTCAGTCAAAAGTACAAAGACAGCGCTCTGATATACAGCAATAAATTTATACAAACATGATGAGATTTCACCAAAACTATCTTCTCGGGAACAAATAATAGATTAATGAGACCAAAGACTGCCACTTAGATGTACCCAAAACGAATTATATCTCATGTTTCACCACTATAGAGACTTCAGAGCCAGTGGTAAATTGCCGAAAATCTGCCCGAGGTGAGGGGCTCTCATGAGCGCAGAACAGCCGCTGACCATCTGGAGCTCACAGCTCCGAAAACGTCAAAGCAAATTTTCAAATAGACGTTATCTTTATTAACATTTCATGCTCTCTCGTCCATTCCTCCTCCCTCTCCTTAAGATGACGTGCAATCTCAGTCAAGCCGATAAAAGGATGAGAGCTATCATGCATTCCTCACACAAATCTGCTGTAATCCACATACTGTTGTTATTTTGCTCCCCTTTAATCTCAAGTCTTTTTCTTTTCGTCCTCCTTGTGTTCCTTTCCTTCTTTCGGGTTTGATAGTGGGCGCACAGAGATGAAAGAAAACAGAAAAACTACACAAAGCGCCACAAACAAAGTCTCTTCCTCACTTTCTTGCCTTGTCAGATGTCATTTTCTGTCCGTCTGTCTATCTGTCTGTCTGTCTGTTTGTCTGTCTGTCTGTCTGGTCTGCTAAATTCATCCCGTTTTCCCGTTTGGTGGTGGTCACAGTCAGGGGTCGGGTTAGTTGCAGATGCATTACATCAGATGAACAGGCAGGCAAATCCCAAGCCGACCCCCATCCGTCCCATTAGGGAAGAACAGATGAAATGGGGGATTACATCCTCCTTATTAGGACCAACAGAACTGGGACCAGTACAACCATATGTGTCACAACCAGTGTAATCGCATTTGATCAGAATGAGATACTCGATAGAACAAAAAATAAATAAATAAATGAATAAGAGCCTCATTTGATGGTATAACATCTGTCAGGGCCTGAACAATAATACCCCATAATGCCAGAGTGTTTGTATACCATGCTGCACTTTGACAGTCTGTTGTTGTTGTTTGTGCTCAAATGGATATGGCAGACAGAAAGGCCATGCAAATGCACAGAGATGAGCTCTAATACTTCAGCTTTCGTCATGTTTCTGTCCTCATTTTTCCGCCCTTTCACATTAAATATGCTTCAGAGGCTTCTTGTCGACGTTGCGTTTCGCTGTTGGAGTCATTAGAGCAGCGACGGTGATCAAACGTTGCACAAAGTCAGACAACATTACCCTCGGCATACCCATCTAGAAAACACAAAAATCCTGAAACAAATGAAACCGCATTCAAAGCTCTCCAGGCCTTTAAGACTACAGCCTCCTGCACCTGCACCTGCGATGCTTTCAAAAAAACTTTTTTTTGAACCTTTTGCGAATCATCTGTTTCAAACCAGTGATTTGGAGTGTTCATCAAACTGCCAATATATATATATATATATGCATTTGAAAATTATTTGCTGTAAAATATGTATCTCAAATGTTTTTGTATGAATGTATGAATTTACAATATTTTTTATGGGCATTTCTGATTGGCTAGTTCTCTGCAGTTCTGGGTAGTAACTGATTGCATGTAATCTGGATTATGTAATCAGATTACAAAAAAAATCACTACTTGTAATTGGATATTACGTTTTTAAATTTTCAAATTCAGATTAATTCATATGCAAAGAAAAAATGACTTTCCAAAAAAGAAAAAAAAGTTATCTGTCCTTGCAGTTTGCAAATGTAACATCAACATTCAACAACTACAGAATAAGATATTGTAGCTTTTCATCACACTCATGGAACATAATGTATAATCTTTGTATATGCAAAATTGTGAAAAGCTGTAAAAATGTTACATGACCAGTGTTAATTATCTGAAATATTTAACTTTTCATACCTTGATTTGGTCACCAGATGAATTTGGAACCGGATGAATGAAAGCATCATGACGAGCAAGAAAAAAAGAGAGAGAGAAAAAGAAACATTAGAACATTTTAGTATCCGTGTTCTTCCAAAGAGTTTCAATATAACACTTGACATGATTTTCCTGAAAACAAAGCCCACACACATCATTATGTCACAGAGAAATCGTAATACTCCTGCTTAAGGGTTGCAGTGAAAATATTAACCGCATCTGTTTGAGAGGCATCACGCCATTCATTTTGCCTTACGTCAAAGCGAGCGATCTGTGATTAATTTTGCTCTGAAAAAGCCAGCATTTAATTAAATTTTTCCCACTGTCAGTCCCTATTCATCTGCATTGTGCAATCTGATCTACGACCCCCTTTGTACGCCCGGGGTCTGGATGTCTCCCAGCAGACACCATTTTACAAGCTCTCCAGGCCTTTAAGACTACAGCCTCCTGCACCTGCACCTGCGATGCTTTCAAAAAAACTTTTTTTTGAACCTTTTGCGAATCATCTGTTTCAAACCAGTGATTTGGAGTGTTCATCAAACTGCCAAAGTATTGTGATTTCATTAAATGAGGCTTTGTTACGTCTAACTGTTGTTTTCGAAAAATGTCAGTGGTCACTGCTAGGTGTTGATGATATCTGTGAACCCACAAACCATGGTTTTTACCTGATCTCAGATCAATTTTTAGAAATTTGTAGACATTTTAATGACACATTTGTGTAATAAAATAAGAGTTGTAGTTATTAATCTCTTATTGGCTTGATTAACAAAGCTCTCCATAAAACACACAAAACAAGTCCTACAAATTAATAAAATAGAATGTTATACAGACACTTCATTTGTTAACTGCATGTAATAGATTGCACTTTCAATAAAACATTTGCATTTGGTTTGTAAAATGTTTTTATGCGTGTTAAGCTGAATTAAGCTGCATTTTCAATGTTCTGACAAGCGGGCGTTACCAGTTATCATTCTTTCAATAAATTTGGTTTGTAAAATGTTTTTATGCGTGTTAAGCTGAATTAAGCTGCATTTTCAATGTTTTCAATGTTCTGCGTTACCAGTTATCATTTTGAGTTTTAAAAAGTGAATCATTCTGCAAAGCTATTATTTCTCTATTCTATTTATGGAGGGCATAATGTAAAAAAAAACAAAACAATATATA
>NW_015657484.1:193280-205122 GCF_001515625.1 Sinocyclocheilus rhinocerous
AAAAAAAAGTTATCTGTCCTTGCAGTTTGCAAATGTAACATCAACATTCAACAACTACAGAATAAGATATTGTAGCTTTTCATCACACTCATGGAACATAATGTATAATCTTTGTATATGCAAAATTGTGAAAAGCTGTAAAAATGTTACATGACCAGTGTTAATTATCTGAAATATTTAACTTTTCATACCTTGATTTGGTCACCAGATGAATTTGGAACCGGATGAATGAAAGCATCATGACGAGCAAGAAAAAAAGAGAGAGAGAAAAAGAAACATTAGAACATTTTAGTATCCGTGTTCTTCCAAAGAGTTTCAATATAACACTTGACATGATTTTCCTGAAAACAAAGCCCACACACATCATTATGTCACAGAGAAATCGTAATACTCCTGCTTAAGGGTTGCAGTGAAAATATTAACCGCATCTGTTTGAGAGGCATCACGCCATTCATTTTGCCTTACGTCAAAGCGAGCGATCTGTGATTAATTTTGCTCTGAAAAAGCCAGCATTTAATTAAATTTTTCCCACTGTCAGTCCCTATTCATCTGCATTGTGCAATCTGATCTACGACCCCCTTTGTACGCCCGGGGTCTGGATGTCTCCCAGCAGTCACCGTTTTACTAATGCGACTGCTTTCGGATGGTGTGATGCACTGCTCAGGCTTTTCCAAATCCATTGAAAATCGCCTTTCCTGATCGTCTCTCTCCTTCATAGATCACGAAGATGTCCTCGAGATAGCACCGTTTGGCTGGCAAGACTCCGGGCTCAAATAACTCTCTCTGATAGCTGTTTCTGCACCGGTTGCATTAAATATCCGACCGCGGTACACAGACATGCGGGTGCACATTCGAAAACTGATACGCAGCTAATCTGCGGAGACAAATCGCCAGGGCAAACAGCGTGTTAGGAAAGAAACGAAACATAAAAATAACATTTAACAATGACACCGGATGCTTGTCCACCTCCAGCACAACACCAGACATTTCATTATCCTACAGCAAAGTTTTGCTCAAGGCAAGAGGAATGATAAATGGCCCAGTCGGGCCTCGTGATATAGCCTTGCGGCTTTTACACTGTCTGTGAACAGATGTGGACAACGTTTCTGATAATGCAAGCCTGAAGGGACGAGATACAAACAGCTAAACAAACCAGTCCAATGTACATGAAACGGGCATATCGTGCAATATAAAATACTGTATCTATCTCTCTATGGCACTTTGTTTTTAACACATTCCTAATACACTGTTGCACTGTTTGGAAAGCTCAAAATTGACAGCTGTTTGAAGGATTCTCTGTTAGTTTGCTATAACTACAGAGAGCGGTGCTCCAGGTTGCAAGAGAGGCACATATACTTAATTAATAAAATTTATAAAAGAAAAAGCATTGATATTATCTGATATAATGTTAATATAATAATTTACCAAAGTACACAAGCTGAGGTAAATTCAATAAAATATTTAGAATATGCATAGTATGACACAAATGAAAAAACACCATCATGATAAAACAAATGACAGTAATATAATGCAATAAATATTAAGTAAACAACATAAGATGTAACAAAAAAAATCTAATATACATAACTGCTAAGAAAAAAATAGTTATTTCAGGTTTATTTATTTATTTTAAAAAACTTTTTACTGTCAGTTATCAAATTACCTTTTTCCACTTTTAAAAACTGTAAATTTAACAGTATTTTACTGAAATGTTCCATTTATTTCAAATTTTCATTGTATATATTACGAGAGCTTACTGTTAACCAAATAACAGGTTTTTACAATAGCATTTTTACATTTTTTTTAACCATTAATATTGCGATCACTGTTCAGCAGTAGTAAATGGGGCCCCAATAAACAAGACAGGCCTGCTGCGAGCAGCGAAGGGCGTGTCAGATCTGGCAGCGAGCGCTTTGATAGGTCGAACATAACGCTTGTCGGCATCTGCAGCCATTCATGCATTGCACAGCAGGAGAGGAGCGGAGACGCTGTCTACCGTTTGTAATGGATCTACCTTTCAGCCTGACAAACAGAATGCACACTTACAGCATGGAGGAAGAGGCGTTCTGACAGCAGTGGGAGTTCTGGCATGGGAACTGTGACTCAAGAGCACTGGTGCTGTAGAGTTTGAGCTGAACAATCAAATGGCATCATCCAGCTTTAAAGAGTCCTACATCTGATTACTCTCATCAAAAAAAAGATCATTTCAGGCAGATCTATTGTCAGATTCACTTGGGATTTTGGATGAGAATATCAACCTTTTCCTCTTTTTTTGGTGGAGAATCAAAATTGACTTGAGCTCTATGCTTATTAGCCTCAAAATCACAAGAGCCAGTGATACGGGAAATACTGCAGATAACGGATCGTTGCTCAGGCATCCAACAAAGACACATACTGTATATAAAAGTATGTATTTTTGTGTATGTTTACATGCATATATGTAGACCCAGATTTTGTAGTATTGACATAAATACAGTCTGACTTGATTGATTTATTGATTTATTGATTAATTTATTTTTGAAAGAAATTAATACCTTTTTTCAGCATGGATTCAATAAATTGAAAGACATTTATTATTTTACAAATTATATCTATTTCAAATAAATGCTGTTTTTAACTTTATATTCATCAAACTATTCTGAAAAAAAAGTATCATGATTTCCACAAAAATAGTAAGCAGCACAACTTATTGATTTCAACATTTATAAAAATAAGAATGATTTTTTTTGAACACCAAATCAACATTTATCAACCAACAAAAATAATTTATAAAGGTTCATGTGAGACTGATAACTGGACTGCTGAAAACTCAGCTTTGTCATCACAGGAATAATTATATTTTAAAGTTAATTTTGATACTGTATAAATTATTACAACATTTAATATTATATATTAAATATATGAGTTATTTTAAATTATACTAATATTTCACAATATTACTGTTTTTATTTTTGATCAAATAAATGCAGCCTTGGTAAACATAGATTATTTTTAAATATATAAAAACATTTTTTTAATTATTTTAAAATAATTGTTACCATATGTCACCCTGGACCACAAAACCAGTCATAAGTAGCACGGGTATATTTGTAGCAATAACCAACAATACATTGGGTCAAAATTATCGATTTTTCTTTTATGCCAGAAATCATTAGGATATTAAGCAAAGATCATGTTCCATGAAGATATTTCATACATTTCCCACCGTAAATATATCAAAACTTAATTTTTGATTAGTAATATGCATTGCTAAGGACTTAATTTGGACAGCTTTAAAGGCGATTTTCTCAATATTTTGATTTTTTTGCACCCTCAGATTCCAGATTTTCAAATAGTTGTATCTCAGCCAAATATTGTCCTATCCTAACAAACCATACATCAATGGAAAGCTTATTCATTCCGTTTTCAGATAATGTATACATCTTAATAAAAAAAAAGACCCTTGTGACTGGTTTTGTGGTTCAGGGTCACATATAAAAATACATTTATTTGTATACACATTTATATACATTTCACATACAGTGTTTAATCATTTAAAATGTACAAAGCTTCTTTTTGCATTCAAAGTGTGCTCAAGCTATTAAGATTTGATTCCACAAATTTTGCAAACAGGAAAGTTATTAATCATCCACCTGATAGGACCTTGTGATGTTCACAAGTGTATGGTGGATTTTTGTGCACCAGAGGGTCAGTGAACAGACTGTGGGCTGGACGCCTCATAGAGCACACTGTGTGTTTCGGCGCTCAAAGTGATGCTGGGAAGGTCACGCCAAAGTTATTTCAGTCACTTAGTCTGGGTTAATTAAAGCAGTTCTTCTCTCCAAGGGAGAAACTTTTTTTAATTAAGGAATTACGAAACAGCAAAGATGTCTACATGAAGTCCACTGAACTATGAACAATACAAAGGGGTAAAACACAGCTTGATATGAAAATGCAGCAGAGTTACAAAATATGGAGAACGACAAAACAAAAGAAAGGATTACATATTTGCTTACACAGATTAGTGCGGTAGCTAGCTCTCACTTTACCAGATTTCTGCTGGCATTAAATAAGGATTAAGCTCTGCTTACTGTATTCGACTGTGTGAAAAAAACCAAGACTGTTTTCTAGAACTGAAATACAAGGAGTCAAAAGAACAGGCTGAAAGCTGAAAACTTTAGTTTTGTTTTCCATCGACTGGAGGAACAGCATGAGGCCAATACAACACAACCACAAATGTCCTCATTAAAAAAATATATGAATCTTTTATAGGTTGCAGTTAATGAGCGTGTAATGTGGCCTGAAGTGATGACCGAAGCTAATGAGGGAAAGGTAATGGTAAATATGATGCCAAGGACAGAACAATTTAATTGGCTTCATGCCTATAAGTTCTGTCATTTCAGATTGATTTGATGCCTAGTCTATCTTTATAAACTTAGTAACCCACCACTTTTCTTAAAGATAGAAATAGTACACTACAGTATATGGCCAAAAGTATGTGGTCAACACACCTATATATCTTTTTTGCGCATTTATTTTAATAGAAAATTGGTCCTAACAAACATCTCCCACTCCTCTACGAAGGCTTTCCAGTATTGGAATATGGTTGCATGGATTTGGCTTTCCATTTTGTCCAAAAGGTGTCCAATAGAGGTTCAGGTGTGAGATCTGTCAAGTTCTTCCACGCCAGACTCATTAAACCATTTCTAGATGGATCTTGCTTTGTGCACCGGGCGAAAAAGGGTCCTTTCCAAGCTATTTCCACAAAATTGGAAGCACAGAATACTCCATAATGACATCTTATGTCATAGCATTAAGATTAATCTATACAGAAATTAAGAGAACCAGCTGGAAACAAGTTAATTAGAAGGGTGTCTGCATACTTTCGGCCATTTAGTGTAGTTTGAGAGAGAGACGACATGAGAAATTGGAAAAGAAATAGGAATAAATCAAAACTATCACAGCACTGGTGAAGGATATTCAGCTTTAATCACAAAAGCACATTAATCATGTTCCTGTGGGAGAAATATCCAGAGAAAGGTTCAAATAATTCATCTCAAATGATTCTCTTGAGCTAAGTACGTACCATCTCTAGTCAGAAAAGGATATATTTTTTTCCACACACTTAAAAATGACAAAACCAGGCTTGGAGCGTGACTGAACAGAACCCTATCAGAAAGCTCTTTTTTTCTTTTTTCTTTGTCCACGTGTAAATGATGACATAAGGGATTTTTAGCCTCAGCAAACAGAAATTAAACCATACCTTATGCAGCATGTCTTGGTTAATTGCACAAAGACTCATTCAGTCAAGGGACAAATTGACACTCAGCAATGTGAATCAATGAGCATGCATCTTTATTGGGAAGCGAGGGGTCGTTCATCCATTTCGCAGTCAGAATGGGTGGACGGACGTGCCCGGCCCAGATCTATTTGGCTTTTAATCTGACCTTCAGATGTTATGCATGGACAGTGCTTTTCTATTGGCTTTTAATTACCTGTGTGAGAAAGTCTATTTCTATGGGAATTGATTATACATTAAGCTCTTTTTCTTCAAAACCAAAGAGGTAAGAGGTGGTACACCACGCACAGCTTCATTTGGAAGAGATAAAAAGTTATTTATCTACCGGTTTCAGCCTTTTTGAAGCACAGATGATATTGTTATAGTAAGGTGAGATTCAAAGACATGCAAAATTCAGAATTAATTCAATTAATGAGTGTGAATTTGAACTGAAGGACGTTGAACTGGAATTCAGAGAAACGTCTCTAGGTTACGTATGTAACCATGGTTCCCCGAGGGAACGAGACGCTGCGTCGAGTCGCTTTGGGAACGCCCTTGCGTGACCGCGTTTACATTACTTTCTTTGAAGTTCAATTCATTTGAATTATGCCTATTTATATTCATATATGAATTGTGATTCTGTATCCTGTTTGCCACCTTCAAACACCATTCAATATCAGAAACTGAATTGGAATGTATAAAGCATTCTCAATTCAGTTCAACAGAATGAATCTTTTTTTAATACCTGTATCTTATTTTTTATTATTTTCTGTATCAGTTTAATGCATTACCGTTCAAAGGGTTTAGGGTCATTAAACTTTAGTTAAATTTAATTTAATTCATTTAATTTTTTTTAACAAATTAATACATTTATTAACCAAGGATGCATTAAATTGATCAAATGTGAGATTAAAAGCTATTTATAATGTTACAGAACACTTCTATTTTAATAGAGGTTCTTTAGAACTTTCAAATAATCCTAAAAAAGTATCGTGCTCCACAAAAATGTTAAGCAGTATGGCTGTTTTCACTATCTATGATAATAGGAAATTTTTTTTTTGAGCAGCAAATCAGCATATTAGAATGATTTCTGAAGTATCATGTGACACTGAAGACAGGAGTAATAGCTGCTGAAAATTATAATATATGTAATACATAAAATATATTGAAATACAAAATAGTTATTTTAAATTCTGACCATAAAAACACAAACTTTTGAACAGTAGGTGTATCAATGCAAGTTGTAATGCTACGAGTTGAGGGATCCCCAAGCTTTTGACTTCACGGTCTTGCTAATGATAAGCGATTATAGCACCTCTTTAGATGTGAATTACTTGAATACTCTTACTAAGCAGTGAGTACGAACACCAGCCAAACTAGACTCCAGGATCAGAGCTGTGATCAACCCCAAGGCACAACTCCAGAAAGAAATACTCCTGTGTCTGCCAGGACATGATGCCATAATGGCTGCACACTTGCCAAGGTGCCACTTTTTGCCAATACGCATTAACCTGTCTAGCTTACCCGCTTTTGGCATCTCAAGACTTAAAAGCTACCTAGGCATTGGTTTCACCTTTCCAGCAGAGACTGAATATTCCACTAAATGATACAGAAGTAGCCTTAAAACAATCAGAGTCCCTTGAAACTTGAAAAAAATTAGGAAAAACTTTCACCATGTTCACTCTATAACTCCATGTATGTCGATCTGTGCCTCAGGACACAATTACAACAATCTTCCACTTCCTAAATTGCCGCCTTAAGTGTTTCACTGCAATACCAACAAAAAATATAAACAATGACAAAAATGAGTAGAAACACACACTCCTCAGTCTTAAAATTACTCAGGCCTTCAGGTTGAACCCTATTTCCAGACAGTGACAGTGAGTATCTGAGGATTTTGAACGCTGTGAAAGGAGGCAGTTTAACACATTTTATTGTCCTGGCAATGGTTGACACAGTAATTTACTCCTCTGAGGCAAGAATACAGAAGGTAAATAGAAAGTCTGAAAATGGAAAGCGGCAGTTGCTCTGTAAATGAGTGATTGACAGTGACCCGCTCTTTCTAAGGTTACAATTTCAATCCACTACTCATTTCTCCCATAATAACAGTAATGCAGAGATGAGTACAACAAAAGATAAAGTAAAAACTCAGGAGAAGAGACAAAAATATCAGAAATAACCGAAAATGTGTTACTTTCGACAACCGGATAACCTTGAACAACTTTGGATGGGCATATCAGACATGTTGTTAACACACTTCTCGAAGTGGTTTCAATCAATCCGATCACTTCTGAGTGCTGTTGTGTTAATCTTACTATAATTAACTAGGCACCCACCCGCCCCACTAATGCTTTTAAGATCTCTCATGGATATGGCGCTTCAGTGTAGAGTGACAACAGACATTAGAATAATAGTCACGCTTTACCTCAGGGAAAAAAAAGCATCTTCCCTAGTGTGTGTTCACCGACAGCCTGCGAGTTCTAAACCGATTTTGTCATTCGTGATTGTGAACGAATCTTTCTTTTGGATCTATCAATGAATCAGTTGATCCGGTTCTCAAATTCAACTAAGTAACTAACTAACTAACTAACTCACTCTCACTTTCTCTCTCTCTCTCTCACTCTCTCTCTCACTCACTCACTCACTCACTCACTCACATATTCTGTCTCAGTAACCTGGAGGTGAAGTTTATCTGTAAATAACAACTTAAATTTCAGTCTGTTCATCACTCAAAGCTATTGTATTACTTACACATACTGTACACTGAAAAAAAAATAGGTGCAAAAATTATTTTCACTCAGAAAGTGCTAGTAAATTTCACAAACACTTACAAAGAAGTACATGAAATAACATGAAATTTCGAAGTAAAAAAATATAGTAAAAAAAACCCTATAGTAGTAAATAGTATTTTCTTGTAAAACAATGTAATAATCTTTATTTAACGTCATTAAAAATAATTTTTACAGTATACTATACTGTATGAACTATTGTATGTATTTATACAATGCAATATTATATAATAAAAGTACATAAATAATACTAAAATAACAGTCTTTCACAGAAGAAAGGAAGTCATACAGGGTGAGTAAATGTTCATATTTAGGTGATCTATCCATTTAAAACTGTTGTAGTATAAATATACCTTGAGACTAACCTTCAGTTTTGCCTTCTTTTAGAGGAAAGACAGCTGGTAACTGCAACCTGTTTACAGCCATTTTTGATCAAAGAAAAAACTCTGAGCTGAGGTCAAGTACGAGAGCATGTTCTGGAAGATTTCTCTGACCACAATGCTCTTTTAGTTTCAAGGCTTCCTTATTCTGAGGTAACATGAAATGATGGAGATACATCAGGCAGACAAAGAAACAGAAGACTGGAACAGAACGTAAACATCACTACTGATATGACAGCCGGCTTCAGACTTTTAAAAGCAGCTCTGTGTCAAACAAAGTACAAACCCCTGTATCAGTCACTGTCTGTTTTTAAGAGACGCATTTAACACGTGTCAACATTTAACATGTTCTGAGAAGCGCGGCTCGGTGACGAAACAACACAAACCAAAAAACGGCTCCCCTGAGATATGTCCTCCTTAAGTGCACACACTCCACACACACTGAAGATTGAGGCTGTAGGCCAGGGTGGATTTGAAATGTCTCCTGCGTTTCTCATCCTGAACTCAATTATAGCTTACAAGAGATGAAATCCCCTGTTAATTGCTGCCTTTCCACATGACAGGAAAAAAATTCAACTCTCAATTCCCAGGCCATGTGTACGCTATTCCACATGTATTGACTTCATCAAATATTTGACGTTATGACAAATGAATTCCACTCATTTTGGACTGTTGAGAGCAATATATTAAAATCAGAAACTAAGAAACTGGGCACGGATTTCTCACTTTAAAAGTTAGCCAAAATGAATATTAAACAATAAACATAATATATATAATATATTATATATATATATATAATTAATATAAAATAAAACAATGGAGATTATTATTAATTACAGTATTGTTTTTATTTTAGATGATGATGATTGTGAATTGGCAATATATATTAGAGATGCTCCGATCAGGATTTTTGCATCCGATACCGATCCCGATTCCAATGCTTCAAGCTTTATATAACTGATATGTAAGCTCTCTAATCACCATTAAACTTTTTTTCAGATAAAGTAATACTACAGATGTTGTCTTTGTAATATTTCTACATTTCTGTTACATGTTTACAGTAATTATGTAATATATGTAATGTAATGTAACTATTGTTTTAACAGAGTACTAAATAATCACAAAAAGTATTCATTATACAGTGAACATTTGAATATGCCTTTAAAATGGGGTTTATGCATAACACTGTGCATGTCAGGGTACTTATACAAGACAAAAAATAAATACAAACAAAATGGAGCAGTCTGATGCCACCCACAAGGTTTATTTAAACATTATTGTAACACCCCTGTGGACTGTTTGTTGTGGTTTCTTCCCCTTGTGTTGGTTTAGCCCGTATAATCATTAGTTAAATACCCTCATTGTGTTCACCTGTCTGCCCCTCGTTATCTGCCCTAGACAAAATAAACATTTAATCTCCTAAAATTGAGAAGTCTGATAACTTAAACATTGATACAAGTCTGAGCAGGACACAATTAATAATAAAAAATTAAAAAAACATTTAAACTCCTATAATAACAAATTGGAGTAGTTTGATGCAACTCATTAGGTTTAATTTAACATTGTCCAATATTAGAGGACAAAATAGAAACATTTAAACTGCAACATGGAGAAGCCTGATGTAACTCGTAAGGTTTAATTAAACACTGTCCAATATAAGACTGAAGAGGAAAAAATAAATGGAAACATTTAAACTCCTGAAAGAACAAAATGGAGTAGTTTGATCGCTGCGGAAAATCCGCAAACATGCCATGGTGTGGCTGGTATAAACACAAGCACTGACTAGAGCGACCGCAATCAGCTCCGGTGTTCTGTCGATTTGTGCTACCCGGTCAGATTTTGCTACCTCCCATTAAAACAGTGAGTAGCAAAATTCGACAACGAAAAATGCTACCTGCAAAATTATGGTTTATTAATGTCTTCACCTACCACAACCCTAAACCTACCCTTACAGTAATGCAAATACAGTAATTATGTGTTATATTCGCGGTTGTAGCTAGAAGGGATACAGCTAGAGGAAACCAACAATAAATAATTTTTTCTACCTATTAGATTGTGTTTTATTAAAGTCTACACCTACCCCAACCCTAAACCTACCCTTACAGTAATGCAGGTACATTAAATATTGTTGTTCAGCATGAGAAAAAGGACGCAATATCAATGTGCGCATGCGCAGTAAACCCTGGTAGGACAATCTGAAGGGTAGGATAAAATGTCAGGACACCGGTTCCCGTGGAGCCGTAACGCGCCGCAGACGTGTGCAGTGATGCGCAGATCAGCTCTAACATCACTGAATCTGCTGTTAAAAACTGAACAATCCATTAATCGTATCATCATGCAAAACTAAGAATTAGTATAAGTGTAATGTGACGATCGGGTGTGGTTATCTAAATCAGAGAAAAATATAGGCAGGTGAATAATTTATTTGAAGCTGTGGGTGAAGTTTTAGCACATCCATGTATCACTACAATGCATACAAATTCCATTATCTTCACAGTTATAGCCTTAGCTTTCTTGCTGTCTGGTGCGTAAAGTTCGTGTTTTTTTTTCAGAACGTTTGTAATGGATGGCTGAGTGAGAGTTGCATTATTAATTAGTTACCATTGCCTTTTTTGCAGTTGCCAGTTTTTCGTATTCGCCATACGTCACGTGGTGGCTCGTTCTTAAGTGCCAATCAGGTTCGTAGTATTAAATGTTTTGGACGATGTTCCTCCACGTGAGATTACTTTGAAACAAATAGAGAATAGAGCATTTTTCATTGTTTCTCGAAACGTCATAGTATTTCCACACCGGCGATGACATGACTGCAGCGCAGTCATGATGATTGTGAATTGGCAATATATATATATATATATATATATATATATTGCCAATTCACAATCATCATCATCAAAAATAAAAACAATACTGTAATTAATAATAATGATCTTCATTATTTTATTTTCCATTTTACAATTCATTAAGTTCTGACTCAAACAAGTCCTATTAGTCTGAACTTTATCAATAGTCAAAAATATATATATAATAATAATAATACATAATCATCATTTTATTTTTCATTTGACAGTTCATTAAGTTCTTGTTTATTCTCAAAAATAAAATAAAATAAAGTGCTGTCAAACGATTAATCACCAAATTACCAACATAAGTTTTTGTTTACACAATATATGTATGTATGCTGTTTATATTTATTATGTATATATAAATACACACACATGCATGTATATATTTTAGAAAAACATGTTGTTTATATATTAAATATATTTATTTATAATATAAATTTTATGAATATGAATAAACATGTAATACATTTTCAAAATATATACTGTATGCGTGTGTACTAATATATACATAATAAATATACACAGAACACACACATATATTATGCAAACAAAAACTTTTATTTTGTATGCGAT
>NW_015657484.1:205204-206700 GCF_001515625.1 Sinocyclocheilus rhinocerous
TGTACTGTGTATATTTATTATGTATATATAAATACACACACATGCATGTATATATTTTAGAAAAACATGTTGTTTATATATTAAATATATTTATTTATAATATAAATTTTATGAATATGAATAAACATGTAATACATTTTCAAAATATATACTGCATGCGTGTGTACTAATATATACATAATAAATATACACAGAACACACACATATATTATGCAAACAAAAACTTGTATTTTGTATGCGATTAATCGTTTGACAGCACTAAATAAAATACTATTAAATAAATATATTTTAATAAAATAGCAGTTTCTTGTTGTTTAGTATATATTTAGGACTTTCTTAAAATTGCTTAAAAAAAGAAAAATAAATAAAAGTTTTAATGAAATCAAAATCAAGTGGATTCAGAACCAAAATACTTCAGTTTTTCTATTCACATCCCTAGTGTACTGTCTGTTGCCTGAACACACACACACACACACACACACACAATCACACAAACACACACACACACACACACACACACACATTCACATCACCTAATGTCCTTCTCATCTCATCTCAATCCTATTGCTGTAATCCCACTGTGATAATGCTATTGTTTTTTTGTCTTCACTCTCCAGTCCTTCTGTTTCGATGGGGATCAGTGACATCATAGCGTTGGGTTTATAAATACCGTTTATTTGTCCTTTTTGTAAATAAGCGCTCACTGGATTAACATACACATTGCCAGTATTATCCTTTATTGAACGAGGTAGAGCGCATTGGACGAAATGCAGACGCTGCTGATTAGAACACACAACGTGCGCCCATGCAGACTGCAGATTAATTAACGGACAAACAGGCTTTATTGATTTCTCAGTGACATTGCAGTGGGGCAGAGAGAGCGAGGGTTATCACCTCCCCTCTATCGTACAGTTCTGAATCTCTGCCATCCTCTGAATTCATTAAAGGAAACCGCCAACATTTTCCCCAAATCGCTTCCATGTGGTAGTTATTTTACACTACTCAAGACTGTTTTACATGCAAACCTGCCAAAATATCCAAATTTACTTAAGTTGACCTTACAATCATTTTTTGTTTTCCAGTCCAGCTCAAGCACAACAATGATCAGAGTCTGCTACACTTGATTGAGATAAACTGATTGTTGCATTTCATTAGTTAATGTGAATGCTGCTTGCTACTCATTTTACTTTCATAATCAGTGGCGTCCAGAAGACTGAGACCACTAATGCTTCTATTTTGCATTCTTTTTGTACTATTTTAATAGTTATATTATCCACAATGGAAGTCTATTTTTTTCTGCTCTAAATAAATAATAAAATAAAATAAATATTTTTATGCACTATTTTTTCATTACAAATTAATTCTGCTTTTCTACCACAGAGTAAAAAAATAACATATTGTGACTTACTTTATTTCTCATAATTGCACGTTTATATTCTCACAATAGTACTTTAAATTTGCAATAGCTATTTTATTATTATTATTATTATTATTAT
>NW_015657484.1:207226-207370 GCF_001515625.1 Sinocyclocheilus rhinocerous
CGGAGAAAAAAAAGTCTGGAAGGCCAAACTAAGTCTTGGACCCAGAATCATAAATTAATAAATCTAATAAATCCATCTTTGTCTTTCTGTTGCTATATTTCATTGTCTCTCTGTCTTTCTGTCTTAGTCTTTTTAGTCTTTTTC
>NW_015657484.1:207392-222538 GCF_001515625.1 Sinocyclocheilus rhinocerous
TTCATGTTTCATTTATAAATAATCGATTGTCTGGTGTCATATAATTTCAAGGTTAAAACTATTGCCAAAAGATCCCTTGTTTGCTACCTAGCTCGTGGCTTACTGATAATGATTACCTCTCTCTTTTAAGAGCTTACAAATTATCATAATTGTATTTGACCCGTGGCCAGGGAGAATACAAAATTTACATATTCAATTGGTAATATACACTGACATCAACTTCTCGCTGGCCGAGTAACTGATAGAGTGTAAACTATCAAATTTAGAATCAATTCGAATCAGGTTGAATTAGGCTCTTCAAATCCGAGTCCTATCAAAACCTGAATCAATAATAATAATTAATTCCCTTACAACTGAGTTAAAATTCCTTACACAGTCCAGCTCAAGCACAACAATGATCAGAGTCTGCTACACTTGATTGAGATAAACTGATTGTTGCATTTCATTAGTTAATGTGAATGCTGCTTGCTACTCATTTTACTTTCATAATCAGTGGCGTCCAGAAGACTGAGACCACTAATGCTTCTATTTTGCATTCTTTTTGTACTATTTTAATAGTTATATTATCCACAATGGAAGTCTATTTTTTTCTGCTCTAAATAAATAATAAAATAAAATAAATATTTTTATGCACTATTTTTTCATTACAAATTAATTCTGCTTTTCTACCACAGAGTAAAAAAATAACATATTGTGACTTACTTTATTTCTCATAATTGCACGTTTATATTCTCACAATAGTACTTTAAATTTGCAATAGCTATTTTATTATTATTATTATTATTATTATTATTATTATTATTATTATTATTATTATTATTATTATTATTA
Source organism: Sinocyclocheilus rhinocerous (assembly GCF_001515625.1). Classification (NCBI taxonomy): domain Eukaryota; kingdom Metazoa; phylum Chordata; class Actinopteri; order Cypriniformes; family Cyprinidae; genus Sinocyclocheilus; species Sinocyclocheilus rhinocerous. The sequence continues at coordinate 208,224 of NW_015657484.1, forward strand.
TTATTATTATTATTATTATTATTATTATTATTATTATTATTATTATTATTATCTATTTTATTATTATTATTATTATTATTATAATTATAAAATATTACATGCCAGTTTTTTTAAGTATATGTTGCACCACAGATTTGTGCACAAAGACACCACAAAAAGTAGGGTAAATAAAGTAAACAGCTTTAAATCAAGACTCAATAAAGGTAAAGCCAACCTTTGGTCCAACATGGCGAACTCCCAGGACGAGTGTGCAGTGGGCTCTGGCCAGAGTATGACGCCTGCTCCTTGCCCCAGAAACCCTTTATCACGGCATTACAGGAACAGAACGCAGCCCAGGACTCAATAGGAACCAGATGCCCAAATTATACCATTTCCTGATGAAATGGTTTCAAGATGGCCCGATGCTACCGTCTTGTTGTTTAATGTGGGGGCTGGGGTCTTACTGGAGTATAAAGGAAGGGGCCGTTAAACAACTGAATGTGGTGTAGTTTTAGTAGATAGAAGTATATTCAGGGCATCATGGGATATCTACTGGAAGTCTGACACACTGTTTCTAAAGTTAAGGCTGATGTAGCCACACAGGCATGAGCTTTTGTTATTCAAATACGGAAAAGCGTTAGCCAGGCCGGAAAAAAAAAAGTCTGGAAGGCCAAACTAAGTCTTGGACCCAGAATCATAAATTAATAAATCCTTTCTCTTTATCTTTGTCTTTCTGTTGCTATATTTCATTGTCTCTCTGTCTTTCTGTCTTAGTCTTTTTCTACCTATCTACATTTCTATTTCTTTTTCCATTAATGCTGTGTAAATGTGATCTAAAAACTTTTTTGGGAGGTTTTACCTCTCAGAATGTAACGTTATTTCCATTACAGCTACATAAATTAATTATGAAGTTCTTTCTCTGGATCACCATAGTGAGTCATTGAGTCATTTGCTTCAATTATTCATTCAAACATGCTGATTTGTTCAGGAATTGAAAAAGTGACTGTCTTTTTGAGTGAGTCATTGAGCCATTTATTCAAACAATTTGTGCAAAAACACTGATTTATTCAGGAAAAAAACAAGTGGCTGTCTTTATGAGTGGTGAATCATTCATTCAATGATTCGTTCAAAAGTGCTGATTCACTCAGGTTCATTCACTCTAAAAAATGCTGGGTTGTTTCAACCCAACTTTGGGTCAAATATGGACAAACCCAGCTGTTGGGTTACATTTTTTAATTAAATGTTTAACCCAAAAGTTGGGTTAGTCCATATTTGACCTAAAGTTGGGTTGAAACAACCCAGCATTTTTTAGAGTGTTCAAAAGTGGTGAGTGAATCAATTCAACCGGTTCATTGAAAAACACTATTAATTCAGGAACAAAATAAGTGACTGTCTTTATGAGCTAAATTAATCATTCACTCAACTGATTCATTTGAAACCACACCTTTAGGGGTCGTTCACATAGAACGCGTTTTTTCCATTCCAGTGCTGTACTTTACCATTGTTTTTGTTTCATTTATTTCAAGAAATTCCAATACAGCGGCTCTCCCTTGCTCCACCTCCATTGCTCAGTTCCTGCAACTTGCTCTGTAACTTGAGGGAATAGTATGTGAGAGAGTTAAAATACACACAGGTGTGAAACAAGGTGCCTTGTGAAAGTTAGTGTTTAAAAAGTGTAGTGCTTTATTCCACAGAACACCTTTGGTTTTCTTCCTCTGCTCCCTGGTGAATTGTGGGACTTTGAATAAATACCGTGTTTGAGAGCTGAGGGTACGAATGCAAAAACTGACAGAAGACCTCTGGGGGCTTTTCTCTCTGTGAAATTTTGCCTGCATCTCTTTCTCTCTGTCTTTCTCCAGTCGCCGCAAATATACCGCCTTTCTCTCTCCTTACATCTGCCCTGTAAGTGACGTCAGGAACTCTTAACGCTTGACAGATTTAGAATGGGAAGTGTCTGAGAGGGTAACGCTGAGGGGAAGATTGTTTTGGGGCATTTTATGAATGTATATTCAAGTCAAGCTGAACTGCTGTTTGCAACCCATTTTGTTATTGCAATGTGACATATTTACAAGTAAAAACAAGAACACCCCCCCTATAATTTTTTAGCATTAAATTATATATATATATATATAATTTTTTTTGCTTTATTGTTAGATTGTATTTCTATATATTTTGTTTTCATAGCAATTGTTGTGCTTTTCTATTTTTTTTTTTTTTTAATATTTCTAAATAGTTTTAATTTATTTTTTGCACACTGGTGGTGGTTGAGGAGATCCCCCCCTTCTATGTAAAGCGCTTTGAGTGCCCATAAAAGCGCTATATAAATGTAAGGAATTATTATTATTATTATTACTTCAAATAGTTACCGAAACGACATTTCTTATTTCTAGTTTTTCATCTTAACATTTTTTTATGTTATGTTACGTTATGTTGTGCTGTGCTCATTTTAAATTAAATTAAATTAAATTAAATTAAATTAAATTAAATTTAATTTAATTAAAAAAATTGAGGAATGCAGCAAAATTCAGGAATGAAACAAGTGACCGTCTTTATAAGTGAGACATTCACTCAACTGGTTTATTTTATTTTATATTTATATATATATATATATTAGTTAACCACAACAACACTGAGTGTGACTTGATTTTATGCATTGGGGCCAGTATGTAGCCAGAGCAAATGTACTACCAAACATACTAGCATAGTTCAAATATACACTGTATGACAAAAAAAAAATTATAAAAATAAAAAAATAACCTCCAACATGTCATATGATCTAGTTATGGACTACATCTTTATACATGAACATGACAAAGAAAAACTTTCAGCTGTGAAATGTTTTTGTGTTTACTATTTCAGCTTATAGTTTCTTTTTTTTTTGAGTCCAGTCACCTAAAGTGTCACTCCTGAGAAAGTAGTTTAGCTGTCCTGAGGGGCTCTCGATTTGTCACGCCAGGCCTTGTGGGACAGGGTGCTGTTTTTGGCAGAAGGTCGGTCAACAGCAGCCTGAAGGTGTCTGAGCCTCTGGCAGTGCGATATGTTTCACTCCGAATGAAAAATACTGCACCAAACTATGACGAATGACTGATCAAAAACCAACTACAAAGTTGTTCTTCCGCACATGTGAATATAGACACAAATAATAGTAAGAAACACTCACAATCTCTCTTTCACACTTCCATATATAAGATTGACAACATGTTTGTTCACATCAGGACTTCTTCTGCCTATATGGTAGGGGGTTAGAGAAATGTCAAGGAGGAAGAAATCATCAATGCGCAAACCAGCAAAGTAGAAAATGCATTGTTTGACACATCCGTGAATGTCTGCGCTGTCAGATCCAGTAAGTTTAGCCTTGCTGTTGTGAATATGATACATGCACAATCTGATGTGACATGCATTGGCACACCTCTTCACAGAGCACTAAACTATATTCCGCAGCCGGCGTGTGATGTGATGGGCATGACCCCCGAATGTTTGGAGAGGTTATGCCGGTGACAGCAGCAAAATAGGAGAAGATGAAAATAATGCGATTCCAACACCAGCGTGGCAGGTTTTCAAACCGCATGTTCCAGCATATGCTAATCTAACTGATCCGTCTGGCTGAGACCGTAAGCATATTCCAGTTTGTATCCACCTGAACATGAGGAACAAGTATGCATGAGATGAAACAAGTAATAATTATCAAAAATCATACAATAGGCAGAATGATGGATGGGTGGATGGATGGATGGATGGATAGATAGTAGAACGATGGATAGTGCTAGAATGCTAGAACGCAGACAGACAGACAGACATAGATATAACACTATATATGATAGATGGATGGATATAACACTATATATAAACGATAGATAGATAGATCGATAGATAGAACACTATATATAAACGATAGATAGATAGATAGATAGATAGAACACTATTTATAAACGATAGATAGATAGATAGATAGATAGATAGATAGATAGACGGACGAATGAACAGACGGATGGACGGATAGATAGATAGATAGATAGATGGATGGATGGCTGGACAGACAGACTGATAGAATGATAGAAAGATCATATCATATTCACAACAGCGAGGCCAAACAGCACAATTACTATAATAATCTCAGTGTAAAGGACAGAATCTATGACTGGTTCAACAGCACAGCGGTTCACACTCATCTCAGTTTCTGCCTCCCATTTCAAACAGCTCCAGGTCAAGATCTAATGTTCTCCAGTCCATCATCATCTCCTCCTGCTCCTGCTATCCATCCACACGTTCCAGTTTCTGACCTGTCTTACTCCCTGACCTTCTCCGCATCTCCTTGTTTCTGTCTCTTCCCCAGCCTCTGCTTTTGCAAATGGCACATTTGCATGTGTAACTCATTCACATTTTTTGATTATTAATAAAAGTATGCAAATGCAATCATCATTATCCCCTCTCTGCACAACAGATGTTCACAATGAGCTGCTTTATAGATCGGCACTTTTGATATTGCTTGGATCTGAGTGTTCTCCCTGTGTCTCTTCCTCTCTGTTCTTGAAGATGACTCTGTGAATTCTTCAGGAGTCTATATTTAACAAAATCAAATCCTTTTATAGTATCACAAATGACAGTTCCAAGATCACAGCTCCCGAAACAACTTTATACTGCCACTTAAAGGATATTGGGGAGCGAGAGAGGGAGAGAGAGGGAGAGAGAGAAGGAGATATAAGGAAAGAGAGGTAGAGAGATTAAGATACATTACAAATATAAAGAGCAATCTATGATTTCTAATAAATAAATAAATACTGAATTTGCAAACTTACTGCATTGGATACAAATATATAATGTTTTTTTTTGTCATAACTGTCATAACATCTTGTGATATATATTGTGACCTAAAAGTATGCATTACTGTATTTGTATTCCTGTTTTTAATCAAGTTTCTGTCTGTAATGGTGTGAATAAAACATCAATGCACATACTTTGGCACTGAATTTTACTCTTGAATGTGATGAAATGAAAAGAATGGGCAACATGAAATAATATAAACACTATAAACAGACAACATGTCTTTCTGTTATTATGTTGTCTTCTGAAAGCCATTTCTGCCTTAAAGGGATAGTTCACCCAAAAATGAAAATTTGATGTTTATCTGCTTACCCCCAGGGCATCCAAGATGTAGGTGACTTTGTTTCTTCAGTAGAACACATATGATGATTTTTAACTTTAACCGTACACCGAGTCCGAAATTTTCGTGCAAAATTTTGCACGTTGAAAAATAAATACGAGCTAACGTTGTGCAAATAACGTTTACACACTGCCTCCGAAACTTTCGTCCGTCATAAAACAATTCTGATCAGGGTCTATTTTCTGCGTTTTCACATCTGTAGCAAGCATTTTGATAGGAAAGGATGACGAGTACGAAAAAAAAAAAAAAACGCATACGAAAATTTCTGACTGAGTATGCAAGGACCTTTAGAGTAAAAAAAAAAAAAATGTTCAGCAAGGATGCATTCAATTAATTTATATATTTGATGAATTGTATAATACATCAATAAATAAATAAATACATAAATATTTGGTGTATTTCAGACCCAAAATATTATAGTTTGAAAAGTTAAACAAACAAACAAACAAATAAATAATTTAATTCAATAAAAATCTTAAAAAATAATGAAACATTTTAACGTAGTTGCCTTTGATGGCTGCACTGATAGTTGGGTAATAGTTGGACTGACAAGCAACTGACTCTAATGAGCTGATTATTTAATGAATCATTCAAAAAGACTCAAAAAAATTACTTACTGATGTGTTCTGCCTCACTCACTGACTGGATGTTTTTATGACAACATGTAGTTGAAGTGATATTTTAAATGCCCTCTGCCATTGTAATCTGTGCAGTGGCAGGATGAACAGGTTTAAAGGTAACACCGGACAGGCTCCATACACAATCTGGATTATAATGCATTTTAGCCATCCAATCAGCCTAGAGAGGTTTAGACACACCACAGGTATAATCGCTCCCTGAAGCTGTAGAGGTGAGTCGAGAGATTCATATGAAGGGAGAGGGCATATGAATGATGAGTCATGGCATAAGAGGACACCAGTTGCATTCTGGGAAAGGCAGATGGAGTTTAATTAACACAAGATGAAGTTCGGATGTCACTTTGATACTTCGCTGCATACATTGTACACACTCACATAGATACAACATGACATTTACTCAGGCATTGAAGCAAAATCCTTCATGATAGATTCTCAGTGCCCAAGTGATGTGACCTAAATCCTGCTCAAATCTTCCCAGCTGACTAGGTCTTACAACTGATTTCAAAATGAGATCAAACTGTTAATGGCTGACATGACAAAGCAGAAATCTCCTTAAATTCTTAAAATGCATGTGGTTCAAAGGGTCTTATTACAAAAGGGAATCCTTAGGGATTTAATGGTTCCCAGAAGTTATGCAAATCAAAAACTCCCCGGGGGGATATGCTCAAAAGAAAAGGCAGTTCGTACATAAAGAAAATATGTTTTTAATACAAAAAGTGAGACTGTTAATCTGTAAACTCATTATATTTAGTTTTATATATAAAAATAAATAATGATAGGTAGGTAAACGTGTAAGACAAAACTGACGATTATAAAAGGTGACAGAATGAACAACAGGAGGTTGAGTCAAATAGGACAGTGTAAACAGTCAGGTGCCAACTCGCTGTCAGGGGCAATAACCACTCACCTTCACATTCCACACTAACTGCTGACCAATCAGAGCAGAGACTGACACCATGCTGAGTCAGTCACCATGGTCAAAACACACACACACACACACGCATACAGAGTTCTGGCATGAAACTCTGGATGGCTCAGTCCGATAGATCTAACTCAATCTGACCTAATGACATCATTATCACATGGCACAGCTGATTGGTTCTCTCCTGTATCGGTAGCCAATGAGCTCGCTGCTCAACATTCAAATATATGACTAGTGCTTGCCGTAGCAGGTGCAGCTTGCTTCAGAAACCCTCCACCTTCCCCAGCTCCACCTGTATAGATCTGCTACAAGGTGATTCATGTATGCTATATGGGGGGTTATTTCATGTATGTTATATTTACAGCAGCAATATTTCTTATACATTACCATGCCAATCCCTCAGAGAGTTGTCATGACAGAAATACAGTTATGTACACAAAACACATATACAAACGCTGTGTGTACAGCACACACATGCCTAAATGGTGGGACAATTAGCTTATTATATAACAAGGAATAGGCAATATATTGTTGAGAATTTTGTCCAAATGTTCATCAATGACTTCATATACTATACTGATAAAATGATTTGTTGGCATTATGACTGAAAAAAAATACAATTTAAAAATAAATAAAAATGAATGAATGAATGAATAAATTAATAAATAATTAGCAATATATCCTTACATTAATATATACTTACAGTGTTACATTACCGAAAGTAAATATTGATGTTAATTAATAATTATTGTTGTTACATTGGTACATACAAATGATATTGGTGTATCATTATTTTCCAATGAAAAATGTATTTTACCATGTTATAATTCTAAAATAAAAACAAACAAACAAACCTAAATAATTTGGCAACAATGGACGCTTTGTTGATTTATTATTAGTGCTGGGCAATGATTCACATTTTTAAACACGATTAATCGCATGATTGTCTGTGATTAATCGCAATTAATAATAACAATGCATTCAAAAGTAGTGTATTGTGCACTTTTTTCATTTAAAAGTACTGCTAAATGAAAAAAAGTGCAATAACATTTGGTTTGCAAACACTTTAAACAAATAAGGTGCTTTTTTACAGCAGTATTCCTTATTTTATAGTTTGTTATAGAAAAACAAGTTATGCTCAGAGTCCAGAGCCTCCATCATAACATAATAACAGGCACCTTAGAGACCTGCACATCGCGGGACCTAACGCAGCAGAGTGTGGCGCGGGACAACACTTGATGGGGTGCGTGTGCGGGCGGGTAGAGACTCATGTGTGCGGGATGCGGGAGAATAAGGGTGTTCTCACACTAGGCAATGTTAACCGAGCTCCGTATTCAGAGCCAGTGAGCAACGGACTTTCATAAAAATAAAAAACTGTGTTAATGCGCGATGAAATAATTGTCGGCGTTAATCAATTAATGCGTTAACGCGTTAACTTTGCCAGCCCTATTTATTATTGTTATTATTATTATTATTCATTTTCACAAAATGGTCAAAATATAAATTGAATATCAAATTGCTGAAAAAAGGGCCATAATTTTGTCAATCTTTTGCCCTACTTAGCAGGATGTTTTTCAAAGACATACAGTACATTCAATATAACACAAACTAAAATACAAAGCTTTGTCTAGTCATTTGTGAGTACATACTCCCAGAGGTCTGTGCGGTTTTCTGGGCATGCAGCCCAGAATACAAGTAGAAAACAGCCCTGTCACACCTAGAACCATACCAGAATTGTGTAAGGTACCTGCTAGTTAGACTTCATTGCAGTGGGAAGAAATTAATACTTAAGTTTAAGACATAAACACAGTATTGAGTTTAAGAAGGAAGCGTGGATTAAATGTTGGATATGTATTTGGGAAAGATGGAAAAACCACAATGAAACTATAGGGAGGTAAAGAAACAAGAGAAGAGGCAGGTCATGTCTTAATCTCCACATATCATCTTTCCACCACTATTCTACAGGAATAGATCACCCAGAAATAAAAATTCGGTCATCATTTGCTCACCATCATGCCATTCCAACTTGTATAACTTTCTTTTTCTCGTGTTACAAGGTAAAAAGAAAGTCATACAGGTTTGGAACGACATGAAGGTGAGTAATTGATGACCCAATTTTCATTTTTGGGTGAACTAGCTCCCTTAACCTCAAATTCTCCTGGCTCTCAACAGGTCCGTGCTGAAATATGCTTTGCTAGATTCATTCATCCCCCTGCGCCCCCTTCGTTCCCCGAACATCACGCTCCAGAGCCCACTAATGACACAACGCAGCAATTCATTTCATTAAAGTGATTTCTCCTTTCTTCTCTGCCTAATTCATTCCTTCCACTTTTTACCGCACTTGATTAAAAGATAAAGGAAAGCTTATTAAATATTAATAAGTGTGGATTGCTTTTAGGTGCTTGGCGTAATAATAGATTTTTTTTCCCCTTTGCTTCACACTGAGCGGAACCGGGTGTGTCCGACCTGAGCGCCTCTTCATTATCAGTTGTTTAAAGTGAAGCTTTCATTTCACACTTTAAATTTTTTTTTTATGTGTTCACCCCCACCCCCCCACCGCTTCTCTCTCTCTCTTACACACACACACACACACACACAGGCTAGTTAAACGTGTGTCATATTTGCAGCAGCAATATTTCTTACATGCTCACAGCAGCATGTTGTGGATGTATTGGCAGTAGCAAGTCTCTGTACTTGCTCTGTCGCAGCAGCAGCAGCGTAGCAGATCTATTCCGCCAAGACCAAATACATTAACATTGTCGTGTACATTACCATGCCAATCCCTCAGAGAGTTGTCATGACAGAAATACAGTTATGTACACAAAACACATATACAAACGCTGTGTGTACAGCACACACATGCCTAAATGGTGGGACAATTAGCTTATTATATAACAAGGAATAGGCAATATATTGTTGAGAATTTTGTCCAAATGTTCATCAATGACTTCATATACTATACTGATAAAATGATTTGTTGGCATTATGACTGAAAAAAAATACAATTTAAAAATAAATAAAAATGAATGAATGAATGAATAAATTAATAAATAATTAGCAATATATCCTTACATTAATATATACTTACAGTGTTACATTACCGAAAGTAAATATTGATGTTAATTAATAATTATTGTTGTTACATTGGTACATACAAATGATATTGGTGTATCATTATTTTCCAATGAAAAATGTATTTTACCATGTTATAATTCTAAAATAAAAACAAACAAACAAACCTAAATAATTTGGCAACAATGGACGCTTTGTTGATTTATTATTAGTGCTGGGCAATGATTCACATTTTTAAACACGATTAATCGCATGATTGTCTGTGATTAATCGCAATTAATAATAACAATGCATTCAAAAGTAGTGTATTGTGCACTTTTTTCATTTAAAAGTACTGCTAAATGAAAAAAAGTGCAATAACATTTGGTTTGCAAACACTTTAAACAAATAAGGTGCTTTTTTACAGCAGTATTCCTTATTTTATAGTTTGTTATAGAAAAACAAGTTATGCTCAGAGTCCAGAGCCTCCATCATAACATAATAACAGGCACCTTAGAGACCTGCACATCGCGGGACCTAACGCAGCAGAGTGTGGCGCGGGACAACACTTGATGGGGTGCGTGTGCGGGCGGGTAGAGACTCATGTGTGCGGGATGCGGGAGAATAAGGGTGTTCTCACACTAGGCAATGTTAACCGAGCTCCGTATTCAGAGCCAGTGAGCAACGGACTTTCATAAAAATAAAAAACTGTGTTAATGCGCGATGAAATAATTGTCGGCGTTAATCAATTAATGCGTTAACGCGTTAACTTTGCCAGCCCTATTTATTATTGTTATTATTATTATTATTCATTTTCACAAAATGGTCAAAATATAAATTGAATATCAAATTGCTGAAAAAAGGGCCATAATTTTGTCAATCTTTTGCCCTACTTAGCAGGATGTTTTTCAAAGACATACAGTGGGTACGGAAAGTATTCAGACCCCCTTAAATTTTTCACTCTTTGTTATATTGCAGCCATTTGCTAAAATCATTTAAGTAAATTTTTTTTCCTCATTAATGTACACACAGCACCCCATATTGACAGAAAAACACAGAATTGTTGACATTTTTGCAAATTTATTAAAAAAGAAAAACTGAAAAATGCTCAGTATTTAGTAGAAGCACCCATTTGATCTAATACAGCCATGAGTCTTTTTAGGAAAGATGCAACAAGTTTTTCACACATGGATTTGGGGATCCTCTGCCATTCCCTCTTGCAGATCCACTCCAGTTCTGTCAGGTTGGATGGTAAACGTTGGTGGAAAGCCATTTTTAGGTCTCTCCAGAGATGCTCAATTGGGTTTAAGTCAGGGCTCTGGCCGGGCCATTCAAGAACAGTCACAGAGTTGTTGTGAAGCCACTCCTTCGTTATTTTAGCTGTGTGCTTAGGGTCATTGTCTTGTTGGAAGGTAAACCTTAGTTCCAGTCTGAGGTCCTGAGCACTCTGGAGAAGGTTTTCGTCCAGGATATCCCTGTACTTGGCCGCATTCATCTTTCCCTCGATTGCAACCAGTCGTCCTGTCCCTGCAGCTGAAAAACACCCCCACAGCATGATGCTGCCACCACCATGCTTCACTGTTGGGACTGTATTGGACAGGTGATGAGCAGTGCCTGGTTTTCTCCACACATACCGCTTAGAATTAAGGCCAAAAAGTTCTATCTTGGTCTCATCAGACCAGAGAATCTTATTTCTCACCATCTTGGAGTCCTTCAGATGTTTTTTAGCAAACTCCATGCGGGCTTTCATGTGTCTTGAACTGAGGAGAGGCTTCCGTCGGGCCACTCTGCCATAAAGCCCCAACTGGTGGAGGGCTGCAGTGATGGTTGACTTTCTACAACTTTCTCCCATCTCCCGACTGCATCTCTGGAGCTCAGCCACAGTGATCTTTGGGTTCTTCTTTACCTCTCTCACCAAGGCTCTTCTCCCCCGATAGCTCAGTTTGGCCGGACAGCCAGCTCTAGGAAGGGTTCTGGTCATCCCAAACGTCTTCCATTTAAGGATTATGGAGGCCACTGTGCTCTTAGGAACCTTAAGTGCAACAGAAATTTTTTTGTAACCTTGGCCAGATCTGTGCCTTGCCACAATTCTGTCTCTGAGCTCTTCAGGCAATTCCTTTGACCTCATGATTCTCATTTGCTCTGACATGCACTGTGAGCTGTAAGGTCTTATATAGACAGGTGTGTGGCTTTCCTAATCAAGTCCAATCAGTATAATCAAACACAGCTGGACTCAAATGAAGGTGTAGAACCATCTCAAGGATGATCAGAACAAATGGACAGCACCTGAGTTAAATATATGAGTGTCACAGCAAAGGGTCCGAATACTTAGGACCATGTGATATTTCAGTTTTTCATTTTTAATAAATCTGCAAAAATGTCAACAATTCTGTGTTTTTCTGTCAATATGGGGTGCTATGTGTACATTAATGAGGAAAAAAAATTAACTTAAATGATTTTAGCAAATGGCTGCAATATAACAAAGAGTGAAAAATGTAAGGGGGTCTGAATACTTTCCGTACCCACTGTATATACAGTACACGCTGCCAAATGTCATTGTGTGTTCTCTTCTCATGCAGTGGTATTACAGAGGAGGAGCTGTGTGCAGCAGGTGTGTCTAACCCGTCTCATCGACGGAGAATCTTGGAGAACCTTCCCAAGATCTGGGACTGAACTGAAAAGAAACTGAGACTATCAGGAGACAATATGACAAGTTCAATATTTGTATTCTTAATAAATATTTTTTTACTCTTCTTTGTAATTTCTAAAGTTCATTTATTAATAAAGTTCATCACACAATGTGTTCATTCTGTCCCTGTGGTCTTAAACATACAGCATGGAATAAACTACAGTTCAACACCTGCTTCTAACAATCCAAACAAATCATAGCTATCACTAAAACACAGACTCTTCAATTGTTTACTTTAGCACTGACCGTCTTGATACTCATAGTAGATACTGTGTATATAGTAGCACAACAAGTCAACCTTGTCTTATCTGAGCATTAGCTGTGAAATGTTCTGGTTCAGTACCCTGTCACAGCTTGCCTATATCTCTGTTTTTAGCCTAGTTACTGTATTTATTCCAAGGAGACCCCTTGCTATAAATTACCCTTTTAAAAGTGCATAAAGCAATTGTTTGCTAACAGAGTCAGCTGGTACTTTTAAGAGGAATACATATTTTACTATTTACCCCAGGGATTTAATTGCGGTGATGCTGTTCTCCCCTTTACTTAAGAGATAAGCTCATGGATTTTTAATGCTTAATTGAACAAACACAATGTTTTCCAGTGTGGTCTTACATCGCTGGGCCAAATGTAAATATAACCTGCAAAAAAAGGTAACAGAATAAGCACTGTTCACATTTTTCCTGAACATTATATGTGTAAAATGATGTTCCACAGGGATTTAATACACGTTGTAAAATGTCAGTCTATTTGTTTGTATTCATATAAAGCTATAAAACCAACTAGCTATGCTTAATTTAAGATGTTACTTTGACGTTAACTGAATTATCCCACCTCCACAGTCCTAAAGCCTTTATTCTTGCAATTGTATATCTGTAATTTGATAAATTATGTAATCACTTTAGATTATGGTGATGGTTTTATGAAGTCGCAGGAAAAAAAATTGACTAAAGGGTGATTTTTTACATTTTATTTTAAATCTATACTATTCAGTGTCAATATTTGATCATCTTTAAACTTGAACAAATACGGTACAGAAGGTTGTTTGTATAGAAACAGGATCTTTGAGAACTATGTTTGCCCTGGGATAGAGTTGACTCTTAGACATATCAAAAACAATGAGTCTGGAGTGTTTGTAATGACATCAACATGTCCTAATGATGTCCAGAGACATGTCTTGCATAAGTGCGGTAATCTGATAGATGGATGGATCTAGACAGATTTACAGAGGGAAAAATATGAATTGGAGAAAGTTCAGTGCAAGTTCACACCCTTGTGCGCTCTCGGCTGAAGAAAGCATCTCAGTGAGTCTGGGTATTACATCATTTTAATGATAGCTTATCACAAATAAACTTCCTTTCTGCTCTTACAGAAAATGTCCCTTATTTATCACTCCAGTAGTTTGTGGCTCTTCTTGACTCTTTATATCTATCTGCTTTTCCGTGACACAAAGGAAAGTGGGCGTAGTAGGCGTTTATTCTGCACTGGCCTGCCTGACTTCACCTGTCAGTTATTAGATTATTATGTAGGCTAGAGATGAAGAGTGAAACTGAGCTGTATTCCCGGTGACCTACAGTTTACATCACATCACTGAATCATTGTCCCACTCACATTCCTGTACAATTTATAAAAATTGTATATCCCCTAGTTATATCCCATAACTCCCTCTTGGATTAACCATCAGTTCAGCACTGCAAAGGAAGTGGGTTTTACCATACCAACAATGCAAACTAATCTCCCCAGCTTTCATACAGCTAATATTTTTTTATTTCATGACACATGAATTGTGATTGAATGTTTTTTATAACATCCTAGATGTCAGTGATATACTGTATAATACTAACACAATGTCAAATCAATTTGAAATATCACGATATC
>NW_015657484.1:229356-231727 GCF_001515625.1 Sinocyclocheilus rhinocerous
CTTCAGAAACCCTCCACCTTCCCCAGCTCCACCTGTATAGATCTGCTACGAGGTGATTCATGTATGCTATATGGGGGTTATTTCATGTGTGTCATATTTGCAGCAGCAATATTTCTTACATGCTCACAGCAGCATGTTGTGGATGTATTGGCAGTAGCAAGTCTCTGTACTTGCTCTGTCGCAGCAGCAGCAGCGTAGCAGATCTATTCCGCCAAGACCAAATACATTAACATTGTCGTGTACATTACCATGCCAATCCCTCAGAGAGTTGTCATGACAGAAATACAGTTATGTACACAAAACACATATACAAACGCTGTGTGTACAGCACACACATGCCTAAATGGTGGGACAATTAGCTTATTATATAACAAGGAATAGGCAATATATTGTTGAGAATTTTGTCCAAATGTTCATCAATGACTTCATATACTATACTGATAAAATGATTTGTTGGCATTATGACTGAAAAAAAATACAATTTAAAAATAAATAAAAATGAATGAATGAATGAATAAATTAATAAATAATTAGCAATATATCCTTACATTAATATATACTTACAGTGTTACATTACCGAAAGTAAATATTGATGTTAATTAATAATTATTGTTGTTACATTGGTACATACAAATGATATTGGTGTATCATTATTTTCCAATGAAAAATGTATTTTACCATGTTATAATTCTAAAATAAAAACAAACAAACAAACCTAAATAATTTGGCAACAATGGACGCTTTGTTGATTTATTATTAGTGCTGGGCAATGATTCACATTTTTAAACACGATTAATCGCATGATTGTCTGTGATTAATCGCAATTAATAATAACAATGCATTCAAAAGTAGTGTATTGTGCACTTTTTTCATTTAAAAGTACTGCTAAATGAAAAAAAGTGCAATAACATTTGGTTTGCAAACACTTTAAACAAATAAGGTGCTTTTTTACAGCAGTATTCCTTATTTTATAGTTTGTTATAGAAAAACAAGTTATGCTCAGAGTCCAGAGCCTCCATCATAACATAATAACAGGCACCTTAGAGACCTGCACATCGCGGGACCTAACGCAGCAGAGTGTGGCGCGGGACAACACTTGATGGGGTGCGTGTGCGGGCGGGTAGAGACTCATGTGTGCGGGATGCGGGAGAATAAGGGTGTTCTCACACTAGGCAATGTTAACCGAGCTCCGTATTCAGAGCCAGTGAGCAACGGACTTTCATAAAAATAAAAAACTGTGTTAATGCGCGATGAAATAATTGTCGGCGTTAATCAATTAATGCGTTAACGCGTTAACTTTGCCAGCCCTATTTATTATTGTTATTATTATTATTATTCATTTTCACAAAATGGTCAAAATATAAATTGAATATCAAATTGCTGAAAAATGGGCCATAATTTTGTCAATCTTTTGCCCTACTTAGCAGGATGTTTTTCAAAGACATACAGTACATTCAATATAACACAAACTAAAATACAAAGCTTTGTCTAGTCATTTGTGAGTACATACTCCCAGAGGTCTGTGCGGTTTTCTGGGCATGCAGCCCAGAATACAAGTAGAAAACAGCCCTGTCACACCTAGAACCATACCAGAATTGTGTAAGGTACCTGCTAGTTAGACTTCATTGCAGTGGGAAGAAATTAATACTTAAGTTTAAGACATAAACACAGTATTGAGTTTAAGAAGGAAGCGTGGATTAAATGTTGGATATGTATTTGGGAAAGATGGAAAAACCACAATGAAACTATAGGGAGGTAAAGAAACAAGAGAAGAGGCAGGTCATGTCTTAATCTCCACATATCATCTTTCCACCACTATTCTACAGGAATAGATCACCCAGAAATAAAAATTCGGTCATCATTTGCTCACCATCATGCCATTCCAACTTGTATAACTTTCTTTTTCTCGTGTTACAAGGTAAAAAGAAAGTCATACAGGTTTGGAACGACATGAAGGTGAGTAATTGATGACCCAATTTTCATTTTTGGGTGAACTAGCTCCCTTAACCTCAAATTCTCCTGGCTCTCAACAGGTCCGTGCTGAAATATGCTTTGCTAGATTCATTCATCCCCCTGCGCCCCCTTCGTCCCCCGAACATCACGCTCCAGAGCCCACTAATGACACAACGCAGCAATTCATTTCATTAAAGTGATTTCTCCTTTCTTCTCTGCCTAATTCATTCCTTCCACTTTTTACCGCACTTGATTAAAAGATAAAGGAAAGCTTATTAAATATTAATAAGTGTGGATTGCTTTTAGGTGCTTGGCGTAATAATAGATTTTTTTTCCCCTTTGCTTCACACTGAGCGGAACCGGGTGTGTCCGACCTGAGCGCCTCTTCATTATCAGTTGTTTAAAGTGAAGCTTTCAT
>NW_015657485.1:0-591 GCF_001515625.1 Sinocyclocheilus rhinocerous
TGTTTAGAGATTGTATTCATGTCTCATTTAAAACTATTAGCTGTTCCTATCAAGAGACAGAATACAGTATGTTCTTTTTTATTAGTATTTCTCTCTGTTAATGTTTAGATGGGAGCTCTGTCAAAGATCAGCATATTTGTGCCTTTTTAACTTGATTGCTTCTAATTTAATTAAATTGTTCATAATAAAACCTAATATTGTTTGAAAGAAAAATACTCCGTAGCATAAAATGATTATATTAAAAACATAAAACAAAAATATGATTCATATTGTTTAAATATGTAAAATGCTTGAAGACAAGATGTATTGTGAATATAGTTATTGGTGAAGGGGATTTATATGAATATTTGTAATATTTTATACTAATTACAAAATCACAATCTCTAAATGTATATAATTATAATTATATACAATTATGTATAATTGTATTCTTATTATGTAGAAAATTTATTATAAAGTAGATAAAGGCTAATTTTATTTAAATTTATATTTAAATTTTATATTAATTTGTCCTGTCTGAAAAGTAATGAACAGTGTTTAGACATTATACTATATATATATATATATATATATATATATATATATATGTGT
>NW_015657486.1:0-5498 GCF_001515625.1 Sinocyclocheilus rhinocerous
ATGTGCCGTCCACGTCTGATTTATCACCAGCTCTGTCTGTGGGATCGGGTCAGTATCTCTGCTAAATGAAAAAGCACCGTTAAGATGCCTATGAGGCAATAACTCTTCACCTTTCGCCCGAGCTCACTCATTTCTCTCCAGGCCTGTATATACTGTGTGTGTGTGAGAGAGAGAGAGCTCCTCATATTGACATCTGAGATGCTGAACGCTGATAAAACACAATCAGCCTTCTGCTCAGGGCTCTTCTGTTTGTTTGGTCAGTCTGTGTGTGATGTGCAAATTGCAATCATATTGCATTTATGACTGGAGTTTTATTCTCTGCCACTGAAAATAGCCTTTTCATGCCGTTTGCATGCATTTTTCCTCTTTTTTATTGAATTATAAAACAAAATGGCCATTAAAACCCACACAAGCTCCCTGAGGGATTTATTTGAACCTCTCCAAAAAAAAAAAGGAAAAGAAAAATGGCAATTTCACGTTAAATGGCATGTTGCGTGGACGCTGTTGTCACATATATCGGTAAGATTTCTAATGATTTTGGAAGTCTTTCTGCTCACCAAGGCTGCAATTATTTCATTAATAATACAGTAAAAATGTGAAATATTTTTAGAATTTAGAATAACTGCTTTATATGTGAATATCTGTTAAACTGTAATTTATTTCTGAGATCAAAGCTGAATTTTCAGCATCATTACTCCAGTCTTCAGTGTCACATGATCTTCAGAAATCATTCTAATATGCTGATTTGCTGCTCGAGAAACATTTCTGATTATTATCAATGTTGAAAACAGTTGTGCTGCGGCCTCGCCTTCGACAGAGACCAAACACTTCTGTAGAGATGAGGTCAATTAAGCATTCTGCCTTTATAGCGCGGTGATCTATACGTCTGCCAGGCTAATTGAGAGAGAGAGAGAGTGAGCAGAAGAGTCTCACCTCTTTCCTCTGCAGTGTGAAGCAGCCCATAAAAGCCATAAAAGTGCCACGCTTAATTGCAAGCAATTGGAAATCCGCCGGAGTCTCAGCTGATCTCGGGCCTGTGGATCTCTTGCCGAAATATAATCGAGCACCTCGTGAACTGCAACTCGTGAAACACGCTCACCAGATGATGTAGGGATTACAGTAACTCTGTATTTTCACAATGCATCTGTGCATTGCACAATGCATCAACCCTCATGTAATGTGAGGTGCGTGACATGGAGAGACTGTGTGGGAAACATGCTGGACTGACAACTAATCACATTCACTGTCTGCATTGAAATATCGGTTTATTTAGATATTGTGCATAGGAAACGCAACCATATAGGAAATGCAATTGAATGTGTGTGTGTGTGTGTGTGTGTGTGGTAGAGAGAGAGGTGACATCACAAATGAAATGGAGGAATTTCAGAAGTGCATGATTTAGAACACTCTACATCAAAGATGTGCATCATTCTAAATTGAATTGAAAACAGGACGCAGAACTGCACTTCAAATTTGAATGCGAGGAAGTAGAAGTAAAATGGATTTAAATTAAAATAAATTTGTGAAGCTGATTTTTAACTACAAAAACTTTTTTTTTGTCAATTGTGAATTGTAAGCAGAAAAGCATTCAAAAAGACTTGAAGATTCTATATTTCATCATATTTATATCAATATATTTAATAATTGATTTTTTTTTTTTGTGGATCAGAGTTGAAGAACACTTCGTTTCCCCAAATGCATCATCTGTGTTAAATTTAAAATTGCGATTCTGTAAATTTCTCTTCCTGTCATTATAATTCAAATTATGTGTGTATACTATTTGCACTATAATTCAAATGTATATAAGCACAAATGTTTGAGCTTCTGTTTATATAAACCATATTTAATGTGCATTAGATGGAAGAAAATAAAATAAAATGCAATAATGCAACAAGTATTTTTCAACTCTAAATTAAACTGTAAGGAGTAAAATCTGCATTTTTTTCTTCAGAAATGTAATCAAGTAAAAGTTCAAGTAGTCATTTAAATTGTAGTAAAGTACAAATACCCAGAAATAATACTTAAGTACAGTAATCAAGTAAAATTACTTAAGTGTTTTACTCCCCTGATTATTCCAAAGTCCTAAATATATTTATAAATATTTAATTATTTATTAAACTCATCTTTGGTCATTAGTCTTATGTCTGAGAAATAATTAGTACCTGTATTACTACTGTATTAATTCTACTTCCTGTGTGTTTTGGTCAATTCAGTTCACATACAAACTCATGAATCGAATAGCGAGCCATTTCTCCAATTCTAAATTATTATTTTTTTTATTGAATACCTTTCAGTATTAATTGATAATATATGTTTCTCTTGCATTAGCCGCCATTATGAGTGTTTTTTCCACTGAATGCCTTCTCTCTATTGAATATATGAAATGCAGCCTTCAGATTTTGCCAAAGGCATATATCTCAGAATCATAATTCAGCATAATTAAGCACAGTTTAAGCCTTTGAAACAATTTGCAAATTGTGTCTGAAGAACCAAATGCAGCTCATTGTTTTGGAGCAAAGCTATAATAATAGAAATGAACAGAAGAATTGTGTGACAGTGTTAGTGGATGATGTTCATGGTGAATGCAATGAACTCCTGTCACTGTACAGTATGTCAGAATGCTTGTATTCTTCCTGAGCTTTTACGCTTCTGTATGCTTCTGTATGAATCAGTGTAGGAAGTCTGTGTTGTCCTAGAGCTCCTCTCCTCATGTCAACTTCCAAAGCGTCCACATAAAAACCTCCACGGTTCCTTTAGTTCCTCCATGTCTCCTCTGCTGTCATCTCTGCCTGCTCTGCTCTATTCTCTACACAGTAACACTGCAGCGAGTCGGTGACGGTGACGTTTTGACAACAGAGAATGCTGTTGGCTGGCAGAAGACTCTGGTCTGCTTTACTCTGCTTTATTCTGCTGCTGTCAGATCACGGAGGTTTGCAGGAGAGTTCAGTGACGGGTCTGTTGGTTTGTCATGTGATCTGTCCATGTTAGTGTCTGTGTTGATGGGAAGGTTTGATCCTGGAATAGATCTCGGTCTGTAGGTCTGAGGATCTCTATAGGTTTCCTCTGAATGTGAGAGGATATTCTTCTTCTGTGTGAGTGTGTCTGTCTGTATACTGTAGGACTGGATAAGTAGTTTTGGATGTCAGTGGCTCAGGGTCGTTCTTGATGTTTCCCATTCTGTGTTTTATTATAATGAAGTTTGAGTCGTCATTTCTCATTGTCACATTCTGCGATTTTTTTGCGTAACTTGTCAGTGAACTACGGCTCTGTGTAGTAAATGCTGCTCCATCTGAAAGCACGTGATGATGATTTACTGCTGATTACAGAACCGGCTTCCATAAGGGAGTCATACAGGTTTGAGTAAAAGTAAATGATGACAGAATTTTACAATCGTTTACACTTCAAACTCATAATACACTCAACAAATCATTCTGAAGCTTTTAAAATGTTTAAGCAAATATCTCGACTACTAATAAACCAATGATACTTTCTAGCTGGAAATAGTAATGAAACATGTTTTTGTTTTGTTTGGTTTCACAGAAGATGAAAGGGAAGTTTATTTCCACCACAGAATAAAAAAGAAAAGAAAAGAATCTGAGAAATAAGGGAAGTGTGAGAAATAATCTCAGAATTGTGATATATAAACTCAGAATTGGGAGAAAAAAAAATTCTGAGTTTATCTTGCAATTCTCTTTTTTTCTCAGAACTGCAAGGAAAAATTCTGAATTGTGAGATATAAACTCCGAAGTCTGAGAAAAATCTGGATTGTGCAATAAAACCTCACAGCTATCTTTTTTATTCTGTTGCAGAAATTACAGAATTTTACAATCATTTACAGTTTCATAACCAGTGTTGGGCAAGTTACTTCCAAAATGTAATACATTATATATTACTAGTTACTGTCTTTTGAAAGTAATTAGTTACATTACAATATTACTGTCTCTGAATTGTAATGCGTTACACTACTTTTGAGTTACTTTTGAGTTACTTTCACCAAAATATCCACAGACGCCGCTTACTGTTTGTTGGTCCGGTATTCACTCACGGAACGGAGTCTGACACCATTTAAAGGGATATTTCACTCAAAAAAATTTAATTCTCTCATATTCGCCCCGCATACATGCCTTTAGAGTTTTTACTTCAAAGCCATTGGAGTTTAATGTTGTTCATATCATCTTCTTTTGTTTTCTACAGTAGAAAGTAAGCCATACAGGTTTGGAACTACATAAGAGGAGTAAATGATTACAAGGTTTTCATTTTTGGAGGATCTGTTCCATTAATATTACTTTTGAAAATGTCATATAAATAAACAATAGCATGCAGCGCGAGCGTCTGTGAAACAGAAGCTCTTCTCATGCACAGGTGGAGTGAGTGTGATTCTGATCAGAGTCCAGATCTCACTGGTCTCACATGTCTGTGAATAATGTGAATTTGTGTGAAAATATAACCAAAGTAATGTTTCACTCCCATGTTGCACATGCTTTTCAGGCCTGGTTCCAGAATCAAGTCACTAAGGGTGCTTCTAAAATGAGTGAGGTGCTCAAGCCTAAATGCACGTCTATTTTAATATATTTTTGCCCTGTTATGACTATCACTATCAGTGTTGGGCAAGCTACTTGGAAAATGTAGTGAGCTATAAGCTAACAGTTACTTTTCATTAAATGAAGCTTCACTTCACTGAAGCTATCCACCTGGGAAATGTAGCAAGCTAAGCTACAGCAACATGGCAAAAGTAGTTTAATACATCTAAGCTATTTTTAAAAATTTCATTTTTATATTGAACCAACAATGCTCTCTCAGTGATCAATAAAACTGTCAGTCAAGCAGATAGACAGGCATAATAGTTCAGGTTAATTGTTTATTCAACAACTGTTCCGAACCAATTTGGCAACAAAAACCAGTATCATGTACAGGGCCGGATTTACCTCATATTGTGACATAGGCAAAACATTTTTGCTGTCGGCCGGAAACCTCATATGACCTAAACTACTACTTTTTAGGAAATAAAAAAACCACTGTATTTTAATTAATAATAAACACTGTGTTGTCAAAGTTGGTATTGTGGCTTTATTGTATACAGATACTTTTATATAAATCGTAACATTTCACAACAAGGTTCGTTATTAACATTAGTTAAAAGTTAACATGAACTAAGAATGAACAATACTTCTACAGCATTTATTAATCTTAATGTTAATTTCAACATTTACTAATGCATTATTAATATCAAAAGTTGTGTTTGTTAACGTTAATGCACTGTGAATTAACATGAACTACCAATGAATGACTGTATTTTCATTCATTTACATTACCAAAGATGAATAAATACTGTAATGTATTCTTCATTGTTCGCTCATGTTATTTAATACATTAGCTAACATTAACTAATGAAATCTTATTGTATAGTGTTGCCATATAAATGTATAGGCCTACAGAAAGGCTACGCTTATTTGCATCGTTGCATGTGTCATTATATTATTAACATTTCATCAAAATAA
>NW_015657486.1:6375-12435 GCF_001515625.1 Sinocyclocheilus rhinocerous
GCCAGTGGGCTTGACCTCAGAACGGCCGGCGGGCTGGAGAGTGCCGCGGCCGGCGGGCTTGACCTCGGAACGGCCGGCGGGCTGGAGAGTACCGCGGCCGGCGGGCTGGTTCTGGCTCAGGGCCGGACGCTCTCCAGACACCGGAGGATCCCTTCCCTCCAGCTTAGTCCCGTGATGTCTGGGAGGTCCACGGGGCAATGGTAATTGGGAGAAGGGACGCCGCTTACTGTTTGTTGGTCCGGTATTCACTCACGGAACGGAGTCTGACACCATTTAAAGGGATATTTCACTCAAAAAAATTTAATTCTCTCATATTCGCCCCGCATACATGCCTTTAGAGTTTTTACTTCAAAGCCATTGGAGTTTAATGTTGTTCATATCATCTTCTTTTGTTTTCTACAGTAGAAAGTAAGCCATACAGGTTTGGAACTACATAAGAGGAGTAAATGATTACAAGGTTTTCATTTTTGGAGGATCTGTTCCATTAATATTACTTTTGAAAATGTCATATAAATAAACAATAGCATGCAGCGCGAGCGTCTGTGAAACAGAAGCTCTTCTCATGCACAGGTGGAGTGAGTGTGATTCTGATCAGAGTCCAGATCTCACTGGTCTCACATGTCTGTGAATAATGTGAATTTGTGTGAAAATATAACCAAAGTAATGTTTCACTCCCATGTTGCACATGCTTTTCAGGCCTGGTTCCAGAATCAAGTCACTAAGGGTGCTTCTAAAATGAGTGAGGTGCTCAAGCCTAAATGCACGTCTATTTTAATATATTTTTGCCCTGTTATGACTATCACTATCAGTGTTGGGCAAGCTACTTGGAAAATGTAGTGAGCTATAAGCTAACAGTTACTTTTCATTAAATGAAGCTTCACTTCACTGAAGCTATCCACCTGGGAAATGTAGCAAGCTAAGCTACAGCAACATGGCAAAAGTAGTTTAATACATCTAAGCTATTTTTAAAAATTTCATTTTTATATTGAACCAACAATGCTCTCTCAGTGATCAATAAAACTGTCAGTCAAGCAGATAGACAGGCATAATAGTTCAGGTTAATTGTTTATTCAACAACTGTTCCGAACCAATTTGGCAACAAAAACCAGTATCATGTACAGGGCCGGATTTACCTCATATTGTGACATAGGCAAAACATTTTTGCTGTCGGCCGGAAACCTCATATGACCTAAACTACTACTTTTTAGGAAATAAAAAAACCACTGTATTTTAATTAATAATAAACACTGTGTTGTCAAAGTTGGTATTGTGGCTTTATTGTATACAGATACTTTTATATAAATCGTAACATTTCACAACAAGGTTCGTTATTAACATTAGTTAAAAGTTAACATGAACTAAGAATGAACAATACTTCTACAGCATTTATTAATCTTAATGTTAATTTCAACATTTACTAATGCATTATTAATATCAAAAGTTGTGTTTGTTAACGTTAATGCACTGTGAATTAACATGAACTACCAATGAATGACTGTATTTTCATTCATTTACATTACCAAAGATGAATAAATACTGTAATGTATTCTTCATTGTTCGCTCATGTTATTTAATACATTAGCTAACATTAACTAATGAAATCTTATTGTATAGTGTTGCCATATAAATGTATAGGCCTACAGAAAGGCTACGCTTATTTGCATCGTTGCATGTGTCATTATATTATTAACATTTCATCAAAATAAAGTTCAAATATGAAGTTTATGACCAGCGAATGTTTTTTTTCCCGTCATTATCGCAACATCAGAGGCAGTTCTTGCATCGCATTTACATTTGAATGAACTTGCAGGTTATACAGTTTTCTGTCGCTATGTGGGCAATGTGGGGATTATTTGGCCAAAATATCGTATTATAAAAGATTCAGCGCTTCGCACAAGCTATTTGGCTGTGACTCAACAGCAAATGCTAGACTAAGATACTCTTCTCCGCTCCTAAAATACAAAAAACATTAACCTTTATAAATATAACAGTAAACAGCCACAGCAGATGTGACGAGGAGGAGAAGAATTGTTAAATAAAGTCTTCATATTTGTTTTCTTTGCGCACAAAAAGTATTCTCGTAGCTTCATAAAATTACTGTTGAACCCCTGATGTCACATGGACTATTTTACTGATGTCCTTGCTACATTTCAGTTGTTTTGCGGTCTATGGAGGGTCTGAGAGCTCTCGGATTTCGTCAAAAATATCTTAATTTGTGTTCTGAAGATGAACGAATGTTTTACGGGTTTGGAACGACATGAGGGTGAGTAATTAATGACAGAATTTTCATTTTTGGGTGAACTACCCCTTTAAACTAAATGAAAATGTGATATGTTGCATTGGCAACTGGCAAATAAAATAAGTAAAATAAAATTAGTTTAAGTTATATACTGTATATGTATATATATATATATGTATATATATATAAGTGCTGTCAAACGATTAATCGCGATTAATCGCATGCAAAATTATTTTACCCGAACGTTATATATATTACTTTATTTCAGTTAATGTCTATTTTATTTCAAGTTTTAAAAAAAAGTTTTTTAATGGTTTTAATTTTAGTTTTAGTTTAATAACCCTGTTCACATCAATCAAGCGGTCTCTTGCTGTCTGAGCTGGTGTTTTTTGTCTAGAATGAACTGCAGTGTGGACTAGACTTTACTAGACAGACTAAATCTCTCTTGTATCCTGCAGGCATTGGACGCAGAAGGATCCAGCTGTGTTCAGATAAATGATGCTGGAACAACAGCAGTGTAATTGGAACAAGAGTGTTAACAGCACAGGGAAGAGCTTCAAGACGCAGCTTTATTTTAGCAGCTCTTCTGTAATTTTCACAGCGGAATCCTCTGTGACTTAATTAATTGGAACAGGAGGCTTAAGTAATGAAGCTCTCTGTCCCAAATCAGACTTCAAGAGAGCAGCTCAGCAGTCGTGATCCGCTGAGACTCACCTTACAGACAGAAACTGGGGCTTTCTTTAGGAATACTGTACAGTAAAAGCCTGTGACCTCGTTTGTTCGATGCATTGAAAAAAATCTGGTGTTTGTTTCAAAGTTTCTGGTTGTTTTAATGAAATTGAGATGTATAGGTCATGGATATAAAGGTGATTTGTGGTGAACTCGGAGATCCAACCATTACTCATGGTCTCCTTAAAAGACAGATATACAGTGTGTCTAACAGCGTTTGTAAATTATCTCCACCCCACAGTTTACCTCAGCGCACCTTCACTGCTGCAAAATCTATACGCTTGCGTATTAAATGTCATACGGACAATTTACAGTCATGCTTTTATTTCAATTGAAAATTAAAATACATCAAGAGTCGGCGCGGACTGCAAGCCGTTTGAGTTTTTAATCAGGTGTACACCATTTGAAAATGGTTTACTGTGGTAAGTACTCATCTCACATTTACACTGTATATGACACAAAATCAATACGGTCTAAATAAACTTCAGCGACGAGGGAACACATATATTTCTTGCCTTGTTGTTCATGGCTCTACAAATAATTATTGGGATTCATAAAAGTGCTGTGTGACAGGCCGTAACGTCCAGGTGGCTCCAATCCCAACTGTTAATATAACATATTATCTTGAGTTTATAGTTTGTCGATTCGCTCGTAACTTCCTAAATACTTCATTTCTTTTAAACTGAAAATCATGAAGCAAACAGAACATTTAACTTAAACTAAGACTAGATATTCATATTCATTTCTTAGGATAATGTGGGTTTTTCTTGTCCATGCTAGTGTGTTGTGGGTGGTTGCTAGGCTGTTACTATGTCATTGCTAAGGTGTTCTGAGTGTTTTAGAATGTTGCTATGTGGTCGCTAGGTTGTTTTGACTGTTTTGGACTGTCGCTATGCAGTCACTAAGTTGTTTTGTGTGTTGTTAGGTTGTTTTGAGTGTTGTGGAGTGTTGCTATGCAGTCGCTAGGTTGTTCTGAGTGTTGTGGAGTGTTGCTATGTGGTCGTGGGGTTGTTTTGACTGTTTTGGAGTGTTGCTTTGTGGTTGCTAGGTTGTTTTAAGTGTTTTGGAGTGTTGCTATGCGTTCGCGAGGTTGTTCTGAGTGTTTTGGAGTGTTGCTATGTGGTCGCTAGGTTTTTCTGAAAATTTTTGGAGTGTTGTTATGTGGTCGCTAGGTTGTTTTGAGTGCTGCTATGCGTTTGCGAGGTTGTTTTGAGTGTTTTTGAGTGTTGCTATGCGGTCGTGAGGTTGTTTTGAGTATTACTATGCGCTCGCGAGGTTGTTTTGAATGTTTTGGAGTGTTGCTATGTAGTCGCGAGGTTGTTTCAAGTGTTGCTATGCAGTCGCTAGGTTGTTCTGAGTGTTGTGGAGTGTTGCTATGCGGTCACAAGGTTGTTTTGACTGTTTTGGAGTGTTGCTGTGTGGTTGCTAGGGTATTCAGAACGTTTTTGGAGTGTTGTTATGTGGTCGCTAGGTTGTTCTGAGTGTTTTTGAGTGTTGCCATGCAGTCATGAGGTTGTTTTGAGTGTTGCTATGCACTCGTGAGGTTGTTTTGAGTGTTTTGGAGTGTTGCTATGTGGTTGCTAGGGTATTCGGAATGTTTTTGGAGTGTTGTTATGTGGTCGCTAGGTTATTCCAAGCATTTTAGAGTGCTGCTATGCAGTTGCTATGTTGTTATGAGTGTTTTAGGCTGTTGTTAAAGGGTTATTAGGTTGTTCTGAACATTTTTAGAATGTTGCTATATGGTTGCTATGTTGTTCTGAGAATTTTCAGAGTGTTGTCATGTGTTCAGGTTGTTCTTGATGTATTAGAGTGTTTCTATGCAGTTGCAGGTTAATCTGAGCATTTCTGGAGTGTTACTATGCAGTTGCTAGGCTGTCTCCTCAAGACACATTTTTATGTCTAAAACAGACTAGAAAATGCATCCAGGTTTTTCCAGAACAAATCCAAAGTGCCTCTGAGTGTCTAGTGGGTCAGTAAATGAGGTTGAGCATCAAGAGTTCAGTTTCAGACGGTCAGTTCAGGGCTTTTGAGACGTTATTATGCCTCAGTAATAAGCCTCTTTCCTCTCAGTCCTGTGACGGAGCAAATGAACATCAGACCGTTATAATCCAGATAGATTAGAGTCACTTCAGATATAGGTACTGTTTATACACTTGAAGACCTGATGTGTGACGGACAAAACCTGAATTAATCAAGTGCATTGAGAAAACATCAATTTCTTACTCAGTATTTTTGTCTTGTTTTCCATTATAAATATCTAAACATTCTTAAATAAAAATACATTTACTGGAGATGCAAAATTACTTAAAGGGATAGTTCACCCAAATATGAAAATTTGATGTTTATCTGCTTACCCCCGGGGCATCCAAGATGTAGGTGACTTTGTTTCTTCAGTAGAATACATTTGATGATTTTTAAGTCCAACCGTTGGAGTCCATCAGTCTTATAATGCATGGCAATGGTAACAAAGTCTATGAGTGTAAAAAAAACATGCACAGACAAATCCAAATTAAACCCTGCGGCTCCTGACGACACATTGATGTCCTAAGACACGAAACGATCGGTTTGTGCCAGAAACCGAACAGTATTTATATCATATTTTACCTCGAATACACCACTATGTCCAACTGCTTTGAGCACGTGCACGACTTCCGGTGCGTGAGGTGTGTACGCTCTCTGGCGTAGTTTACGTAAGCGCCGGAAGTGATCTCTCACGCGTATACATCACTCATTGTTTACACAGTGCACAGTCATTGTAGCTACGACGGCTAATCAAAATGGTACTAATGCCGAGTTCACACTGCACGATTTTCAAACTTGTCGGATCGCCGTTGTTTTCACACCGCGTGACTATCTGGGGTAGCATTCAGTTGCTGCTGTGTTCACACTGCACGATGGATCAGCGACAGGGGGTTTCACACTGCATGACTTCACAATAGGAAGAATCGCCGACAGCTCTGTCTGGTGCAGGGTTGCCAGGTTTTCGCTGCAAAACCCGCCCAATTACTACTCAAAACTAGCCTGAAAATAGCTCAATTGCTTTCGAGGGGGTCCCCCAGTAAAAATCGCGTTCGGGGGGTAAAATACAATTT
>NW_015657486.1:12609-14666 GCF_001515625.1 Sinocyclocheilus rhinocerous
GTAAAAAATTATATAAATACTGTTCAGTTTCTTGCACAGACCGATCGTTTCGTGTCTTTACACATCAATGTATCGTCAGGAGCCGCAGGGTTTAATTTGGATTTGTCTGCATGTTTTTTTTACACTCCTAGACTGTTACCATTGCCATGCATTATAAGACTGATGGACTCCAACGGCTCGACTTAAAAATCATCAAATGTGTTCTACTGAAGAAACAAAGTCACCTACATCTTGGATGCCCCGGGGGTAAGCAGATAAACATCAAATTTTCATTTTTGGGTGAACTATCCCTTTAAGATGTAATATTTACTGAAAAATGTAATAAAAGTAAGCAATTTTATGCTTCAAACAATAACAAATATCTGCCAGTAGAGTTAGAATTAAGATTATTTTTCTGACCTCATTTGCAGATAGTTTTTCTCACTTTACATTATTCGGTAAACAAGACTTGATATTTTCAGTCATTTTCCTTTTTATGTAAATATATCTTGATTTAGAAATGTTTAGGTATTTGTACTGGAACACATAACAAATATATTCAGTAGTATATCATTTTGTTGCCGTGGTTTTTTCTATGTGCAGAGAGTGAGAGATACAGTATCTGCTTGAGGTCAGTTTTGTTGTTTATATGCAAAAATAATGAATCGCTTACTTTTTTTGTATATTTTACAGAAACAATATGATGTGATGTTTGTATGAAGTCCAGCAGCTATCTGTATAATCTCATTATGAAATCAGAACCGTGTTCAAGAGAACTGAACTTCTGTCCACTGTGACGCAACCATGATTTAATTCAGATTCTTTGTGTGTTTGAGGTGTTATATAAATGTGATAAATACAAGGTGAAAATAAGTATTGTGTTTCCTTTAAATGAACATTATTTATAGTTATTTTAAAATAATATAGGTTTATATATTTTCTTGTTTTAAGGATAAATTTACTTATTCAAATTTTTCTGTTTTTAATTTAATTTTAATTAGTTTTAGCAATTTTGTTGTGTTTTGTCATTTATTTTATTTTATTTTTTTACTATTTTTTTTTTCTTTTACAAATATGTCTATTTAGCTTTTTAAATTTTTTTTATTAATCTATTAGTTTAAATTTAGTTTTAGTTAGTTTAGTAAATAATTTTTATTACTAAACTATTTTATTACTAAAACTATTTTAAAAATGTCTAGATAGCTTTTTACATTTTATTAATCCATTAATTAGTTTTAATTTAGTTTTAGTTTGGTACATTTTTATTAGTTTTTTTTTAAAGTAATATTTAAAAAAAGTCTATATAGCTTTTTACATTTTTATTAATTAGTTTTAATTAGTTTAGTACAATACGTTAAACTAACCAAAAGTAAGAAAAGTTGCCTTGACAACTAATTGAAATAAAACAAGGTTATATATATATATATATAGTATATAATAGTTTTATTGCAGTTAATGTTTATTTTATTTCAAGTAAGAATGTTTTTTGTTTGTTTGTTTTTAATTATAGTTCCATAATAAACCTGTCGTGTGCTGCACATTTTGGCAAATGCATTTGGTCATTCATGCATTCCATTTGAAATAGAATGGAATGCATGAATAGAATAGAATGAATAGAAATAGTATGATAGCATGCCATTCCCATGAAAGCCATATGAATTTCTCACAGACTTTGATTTGAAGCAAAAACGTTTTGGAAGATTGGACAAAAAGACAAAGATACAATACTGTGAGCTTAACTTCACGAGGGAAAGAACTACAATCCCATGAACCAGTGTGAATGACATACATTAAAAATGAATGAGAAATATACAACTATTAATTTTAAGTTGTTGATTGTACATTAAAAAAAACAATGCATTTTAAGTTCATTGCAAAATATACATATATTAGGGGTTGCACCGACTAGTCGATTTTAATGCTCTGCCGTGATGCTTTAAGCTTGACGTCGACTAGTCGCTGGTCCTATAGAGGGCGCAACAGGATAAGAAATCTTTGAAGGACTTCCACTTTTACGCTCTGTTTCCAAACAGTTAAAATGACAAATAAATGCATACTCTGAAAGCGCTCCACAAGAC
>NW_015657486.1:15198-25414 GCF_001515625.1 Sinocyclocheilus rhinocerous
ACATCATCAGCGACTAGTCGACTTCGACTCGACTTTCATCACATAAAAGTCGACTTTAAAAAATCAGAAATCGTTCAACCCCTAACATACATACACATATACAAGTATTATGAGAGCCCCTCTAGCACTTAGCCCCCCCCCCAATGGGCGGGGCTAAGTGCTAGAGGGGTGGGGCTCAGTGCTAGAGGGCAGGACTCATCACGAGTGGGTGGGGCTTAGTGCTAGTCACAATTATTTAAAACAAACGTTGAAATAATGTGCACTGATGGATTTAACAAAAGCATCTACAATCGATTAACAACCTCAGCGCTTACAGTCGGTCTGTCTTTAAAGGCTTATGAGTTATCATTAAAAATAAGAAGAAAATGAATGGAGTGCTCCATAGAATGTCCGTCACAGGTGTGTGTTTACAGTTGATTTGGACATGGCTCATTTAGAATTTAGGGTTTTTAACTAACCGTTTCATAAACAGGCTGCCAGCAGATTGAACACTGGTTGAAATCAGCCAACGAAACATAAATATAAATTTGCTGTGGTTAATGAATGTCTTGTATTCTGTCTGATCTGTCTGAATCAACATTTCAGCACATGGGATTATGTTTCCTGTCATGCCACTCAAAAGTTTGAGTTTTTTTTTTAAAGAAATTAATACTTACATTCAGCAAGGATGCATTCAACTGATCAAAAGTGACAGTAAAGACATTTATAATGTTACAAAAGATTTCTATTTCAAATAAATGCTGTTCTTTTGAACTTTCTATTCAGCAAAGATCCTGAAAAATTAAATATATAACAATTTCCACAAAAATTTGAACCGTTTTCAACATTGATAATAATCAGAAATGTTTCTTGAGCAGCAAATCAGCATATTAGAATGATTTCTGAAGATCATGTGACACTGAAGACTGGAGTAATGATGCTGAAAATTCAGCTTTGATCACAGAAATAAATTACAATTTAACAGATATTCACATAGAAAACAGCTATTTTAAATTCTAATAATATTTCACATTTTTACAGATTTTACTGTATTTTTTATCAAATAAATGCTGCCTTGGTGAGCAAAAAATGCACTAAAAATATCACCAACCCCAAACCTGTGAACTGTTCAATTAAGCCAGAAATGAAAAAAAAATCTTAATTTACTCCTTATGTCGTTCCAAACCTGTATGACTTTCTTTCTTCTGTATAGAAGATATTTTGAAAAACACTGGCGTCCAACAACATTGACCTTGAAAATATGTGCTTTTGTAAATGAAGTTTTTCTGGCTAAACTATCCCTTTAACTCTTGACATTTTGAATGACATTCATTTATATGAAATGATTCATGTGTGAAACCAATCCGGAGTCCGTATCTGCTAAGAGGTTTTGGGTTACCGTGAGATAAAGAGAGTGAGTGACACTGGTTATTTAGTTAACAGGCAATGAGTTTCAACATTTGACTGTTTTAAAGAAGCAATCGCTTCCCGAAATGCTGGAAGTGTGTCAGCACATGTTGCTCATTTAGCCGATGTGATTATAAGAGGTTTTGCCTGAACGTGTGAATCAGTAACATTAATTTTTACACCCGTGATGTCTTCCTGATGGCGCTTGAAAGGCTTCAGGAGCGACACGTTCTCAGAAACGTCTTGGATAATTCGATCCAGGTCGGTTTTAGCAGAAGAAATCACATTCAAATCAAAGCTGTAATGACTCTACAGCTGTGGGCAACTGAAAAGAGCCTTTATCCTCAATTAGGGGCTTGTCAGCAGGGAAAACGCACCTTTAAATTGCACACAATTCTCTCACAATCGTAGCCGAGCTGTTCGTCCTGAGCTCCCACAGACAGCCGAGCAATTTGCCGTAATCCGTATTGACGGCTCCTCAATGACCTCATCGCGCTGGAGTGGCCTGGGATTTTCTTAGAGACGGCCAATCTAAACAAGCGATTTAACTTTATGTGTGGGACTGAAGCCACTGCGGCGGCGTGATGAATGCGGCGCAGATACGAAGCGCAGGATAAGCCATGCAGAATGCATTTCAAGGTGTCTTGTGCGGGTTTGCTGTGTGGAATATCAACCTACTACAGCAAACTGCATCTTTTCTTTGTTGTGTTTTACTGCTCTGGGCAATTTCCAAGCACTTACGCTGTAAACCCTCTGCACACACGACGATCGTTTACGCTTTTCCCGGCGCGCCGACAAACATGGTTTGATTGGGGCAACACCAGCTGGGTCAGTTTTTATTTCTTTGCTTAATTAACGCTCTGCGCTTCTGAGGCCTTCCACAGTTTTGAAGCCACTGGCGTCTGAAGTTTTTTTTTTTTCAAAACAGCTTTGACTTCTTTAGCTTTCACTCCTTTCACGTCAGCCTCGAGATGCACAACAGAAGCAGTTGTTCCCATACAGCCAAAAAAACTAAACAAAAAAAGGATTTCAAATACATTTTGTATAATATATCTATAATGAAATAAATATATATTAATAAAAAAATTTATATTTTATAAATGTATATATTTCATAAATTTAAGTATAAATACATTTTTAAATATATTATTATTATTATTATTAAATAAAAAGTTTTAAAATTACTAAAACAAAAGAAACATTATTATTGGACTAAGACAATTTGGCCACAATTTTATGATTACTGTATATCAATATGGCTATAAAAAATTAAATAAGTAATAATAATAATAATAATATAAAAAATACTAAAATAAAAACAAAATAAGAAGTATTATTGTAATATTTCATATTAAAATAAAATGAGTATTTAAGAAAAGTGATAATATTAATTTTGTTTTACATTATAACTGTAAAATTACAATGATGATAATATTATGGCTGTCTCAACTTCTTCATTTTAAAACATTAAACCATAAAACATAAATTTTAACAGAAAACTGCAGGTATCCTTTAAAGCATGTAAATGAACACATTGCCACGCTTCACAGAGAAAATATAAATTAACAATAAAATATATATAATATTCAAAATATATTTATGTAATATATTTTGGCCATTTTGAGTACATTTTTGAAAATAGATTTTAAAAATATCCATGTATTTATAGAAGCATTTAAAAATATATTTTGTCCTC
This sequence comes from Sinocyclocheilus rhinocerous, assembly GCF_001515625.1. Lineage (NCBI taxonomy): Eukaryota > Metazoa > Chordata > Actinopteri > Cypriniformes > Cyprinidae > Sinocyclocheilus > Sinocyclocheilus rhinocerous. The sequence continues at coordinate 18,281 of NW_015657486.1, forward strand.
TATATATTTCAATCCAGGATATTAATATACAGTATGAAGTTTGAAACTGAATATATTTTTAGTTTCAAAAATATATTTAATTTAGCTTCACAGTTTATAACATATTACCTTAACCTTAACCTTAATTCCACCGGCGGCGTTCGGCGCTTAGGGCGACAAGCGTTCTCCAACGGCTTCGATCCGCGGCTGTGACTTCGTCCCATGGAATGTCGACTGCTCGCAGATCTTCCATAAAAGTTCTTCGCCAGGTAATTTTTGGGCGTCCTTGTCTTCGTTTGCCTTGTACAGGCCCCCAGGATATTGCCATCTTGAGTATCCGCTGATCAGGAAGGCGTAAGATGTGTCCGGCGAAACGAAAACGATGTTCGTTAACTGTCGCGGAGAGGGGCTTTTTTGTGGCCGCTTGATTTTTTAGGGCCATAGTGAGGTCTCGTAGGGCAGTTTGGGTCTGGGCCGAGAAAGACAATATCATCAGCAAGGTCGAGATCGGCAAGGAAGAGATTACCAACTGTCCAAGGTATGCCGATGTGTAGGTGGTTGATGGAGTGGCAGGCGACGAAGTCGATGACAAGAAGGAATAACATTGGTGAAAGCACACAACCTTGTCGTACGCCAGTTTCAATTGCGAAGAAATCAGTTATTCCTTCTTCCATCCGCACACAACATCAAGAGCCTTGGTAAAGGTTACGAAAGATGTCTACAAATCGAGATGGAATTCCGTAAGCCCGGGCTATCTTCCATAGCGTTTCTCGGTGCACAAAGGCCTTGACAAAGTCGATAAAGTTCAGTGAGATCCGTTGTTGGTATTCCAGCGATTGTTCAATCACTTGCCGCAGAACAAAAATCTGCTCAATGCAGGATCGGCCACTTCGGAAGCCCACTTGTTTATCTCTAAGGCAGGCATCGACAGAATGACAATAGAAAATACCTTTCCAGGTACTGATAGAAGGGTAATACCCCGCCAGTTATCACACTGGGAGAGATCGCCTTTTTTTTGGGAGCGTGATGATCATACCTCGTTTCCATTCCTCAGGGACTGCTGAGGTTGCCCAGCAAGCATTGAGCAAATCTATCAGGGCATTGACAAGGCACTGGTCACCAGATTTAAGTAGTTCAGGCGGGATCTCCTCCAAGCCTGCAGCTTTGACATTCTTGAGTGCCCAGATCGCATTTTTTGTTTCGGCTGCTGTGATCGTATCAAGGTTTACTGGCAGATCGGGTATAGGATTTAGGAGGCTGGGATCGAATGCTGTGGTTGGCGCTGGCTGGTTTAGGACTTCCTTGAAGTGCTCAACCCACCGACGCTCGCGTCCTTCTTGAGTAGGAAGGGCCCTGCCATCCTGATTCCAGATGGGGAGCTGGTAAACTCTCGAACGATCCGATATAGCATGCGTGTATCATTTCAATTAGCGGCTTCTTGTGCCTCGGTCCCTTTTTGATCGACCCACTCATACTTGTCATGCCTGCAACTTCGCTTTACTTGTCGATCCAAGTCCATATTCTTCATCTCCACGGTTTTGTGTTTTGTATCTATGCGTGCTTGATCCCGGACTTGCTTCGCCTGCTGCCGTTCATCTATCAGTGCCCATGATCGAGGTTGGATCCAGCATTCTCTGAAGGTGCCCTGTCGGCGACCGATGGCCGCCTCAGCCACAGTTACCAGAGTATCTCAAAACTGCTCCCAACGGTAATCCAGGTCATGTGGGGGAGCCAATAGTTCGAAGCGATTCTGGACTGCAACATTGTACTGCTGCAATACGACCAGGTCTCGGAGTCGTACAACATCAAAAGGCTTTGGTCGCTGACCACAGGCTGGCAAACGTCGTAATCGAAGTTGGCAGGTTGCAACGAGCAGGAAGTGGTCAGTACCCACATTGGCACCCCAATAACTTTGCACGTCGAGGATAAACGAGCGCCAACGCTTTGAGACGCAGACATAGTCAATCTCGTTGTACACCCTGCGGGTGCCCGGGGCTTTCCACGTAACTTTGTGAATCCGCTTGTGTGGAAAGTATGTGTTCGCGACCACAAGTCCTTGTGCAGCACAAAAAGTCAGGAGTCGCATACCGTTGTCATTGATTTCAGTCGCTAAACCATGGGGGCCAATCACATGATCAAATGCTTGCCTTTCCTGGCTGATTTGGGCGTTGAGATCGCCTGCAACGATGACGAGGTCATGGTGCGGAATACGGTTGAGCTCAAGTAGCAAGTCGTCATAGAAAGAGTCCTTATCTGCATCGGAGGCATCTTCTGTTGGTGCATAGACCTGAACGAAGGTCAACTTCACATGTATGCCTTGCAGCCGTACAGAAATGATTCTGTCCGAGGCAGGTCGCCAACAGAGCAGGCATGATGCCGCTCGGCGGGCCAGGACAAATCCCCACACCGTGGACATGGTCACGGTCGTGGCCGGAGTATATGAAGGTCTCATCGTCACTTATCAACTTCCCACTGGCCATCCAACGGGCCTTACCAATGCCAAGGATGTCAAGATGATAGCGATCAAATTCTCACAGGAGTTGTGCCAATTTGCCGGTTTGGTGTAATGTCCGGACATTCCAGGTAGCGAATCGAAATGATGATTTGGCATTGAGGAACTTGCCGTGCATCAGGGGTCGGACCGTCGAATTACTTTGTTCCGACACCGTCATCCATGGTCGGCAGTCATCTCTGCCATCAAAAGCACAAAAGAGGTCACTTCTTGTCGTTTCTGTAGCAACAAAGGGTTTTACGGGGTGGGGTCGCTGGTCCCACGCCCAACCCTCCTCCTTTATCCGGGCTTGGGACCGGCATGGGGTAAACCCTCCCCAAGGCGGAGTTTGCATATAGGTAGCATATATTTAAAACATATTTTGTCCATCAAAAATAAAAAAAATTCCCATATTGGTTAAGAAAATCCAGAAAAAAAGTTTAAAATGAAAATAAACGCCACCAGTACAAAGTATAATAAATGCAAATGTATTCTCTGACATTTGAAAGCCAAGCGTCACATTTTGCTTTTTCCTGCCTCGGGTCGGTTTATCCTGCTAATGAAGCGGTTCCTAGGGCTTAACCTTTCTGCAGCGTCTGTGAACCTGCCACTTTATTGACCTTCACGTTAACTATTCCTCGTTACTCTTGCACTTTCTGGATGCGGCTCTCATCGTCTCCATTCACATGCTGAAACAAATCGAGCAGAATCATTCATAAAAACGAGCCGGAAGCGTGAGGATACGTGTTCCCAGTTTATTAAAATGCATATGTTTAATTTATGATCCAGGACGTTCAAAGGGGATCAGCTGTCTGGGAATTAAGTCCGACATTCCTTCGCCATATGTATTCCCTCCTGCTTTTTCATTCATCCCGGCCGCTGTCTACATCACAAGAGCGCGACATATCGAGAGAAATCCCACCTGAAGCTGAAAAATCATAACGCATTACTCTGAAAAGCACAATACTGGCTGAGCTTCGCAATTCACCAAAGTTTCCCAAGGAAAAATACTCCTATGTTCGTGATGATTTATTTGAGTGCTTTTAGTTTTTAGGAAGAATAGAGAGCTGGGCTCACATTTGAAAGGTTAATAGTTTTTTTTCTCGAGTTTTTTTGTTGTTATATAATTTTGTTGTAATATAACTTTTTTTAAATCAAAATATTTTATATTACTAAATTATTAATATTTGTGTATTTTATAGTATAATAATAATATTATTTTGATATGTAATAAATTAATATAATATTAATATTTTAGAATACTATTAGTTTATATACAGTCATGGCCAAAAATATCGGCACCCTTGGTAAGTATGATCAAAGAAGGCTGTGAAAATTAATCTGCATTGTTAATCCTTTTGATCTTTTATTAAAAAAAATCACAAAAATCTAACCTTTCATTGGATAATAAGAATTTAAAATGGGGGGGAAATATCATTATGAAATAAATGATTTTCTCAAATACACGTTGGACACAATTATTGGCACCCCTAGAAATTCTTATGAGTAAAATATCTGTGAAGTATATTCCCATTCATATTCACAATTCTGAGCACTCCAGGGTGATTATGAACATGAGATTATCCAGCCATGGCTTACTGTTTCACAGAAATATAAATAGGAGGGAAAACAAAGGCCAAATTCCCTTAATCATCCATCACAATGAGAAAAACCAAAGAATATATTTCTGATGTGCAGCAAAAGATAATTGAGCTTCACAAATTAGTGAAGTGGCTTTAAGAAAAGAGCTAGAGCAGTGAAAATTCCCATTTCCACCATCAGGGCAATAATTAAGAATTTCCAATCAACAGAAAATGCTACAAATCTGCCTGGAAGAGGATGTGTGTCTATATCGTCCTAATGCACGGTGAGGAGGAGAGTTTGAGTGGCTAAAGACTCTCCAAGGACCACAGCTGGAGAATTGCAGAAAATAGTTGAGTCTCAGGGTCAGAAAACCTTAAAAAAAAAATCAAACAGCACCTACACCACATGTTGTTTGGGAGGGTTTCAAGAAAAAATATTTCCCCCCATTTTAAATTCTTATTATCCAATGAAAGGTTAGATTTTTGTGAATTTTTAAAATAAAAGATCAAAAGGATTAACAATGCAGATTAATTTTCACAGCCTTCTTTGATCATATTTACCAAGGGTGCCGATATTTTTGGCCATGACTGTATATATATATATATATATTTATACAGTATATATATCAATATGTATATTCATGTTATGCTTATATTTTAAATTCTACAAATTTTTTTATATATTAATTATAAGCCGTAACATTAATCAAAATATTGTCCTACTATATTATATTTATATTATACTTATATTTACTTTGTGGCAATCTTTTTTTCGCCGTTTTTTTTTTCAGTTACGTTATTTGCAGTGCACAACATGAGTAGTGTTATTTCCACATAAATTATTTCCGTTTTGTTCCTAATGATTTCTTTGAGTGTTTTTAGGAAGAATGTTGGATTCATATTGTTTTGTTTCAACTATTTTTATGTCACAAAGAATTTTAGCGTCTGATTTGCAAATGAATCATTCTTTTGAACAGGAAGGACCACAGCTGGAGAATTGCAGAAAATAGTTGAGTCTCCGGGTCAGAAAACCTTAAAAAAAAATTGTCAAACAGCACTTATACCACATGCTGTTTGGGAGGGTTTCAAGAAAAATTCTTCTAGCTCATCCAAAAGCAAACTCCAGCATATTCTGTTATCAGACACGACTGGAACTTCAAATGGGACTGGCTTCTATGATCCGATGAAACAAAAAAATGAGCTTTTTAGCAGCAAACATTCAAGATGGGTTTGGTGCACACAGGGATAAAAAGTATTTTTATGTCACAAAGAATTTTAGCGTCTGATGTGCAAATGAATCATTCTTTTGAACAGATTCTGTTTAATGACATGGTTGAATTAATCATTTATAAATCACTCAAGCGGAAAAACTACTATCAAAAACAAAAATATTGTGAATTTAACTAAACATTTATTAACTGTAACTTTGAAATGCAGTGCATGGGAAGCATGTTATGAGAATTGCTGCTGTATTTCACATCTCTGTGAAATGGGTTAATTCTCTCAGTGCTCCTGGGCCTATTCAGCATCACATATGAGACTAAATCTATCTATTTTTCTAATATACTGTATTGCTTTGAAAACATTCAAACTTTAATCTTTAAAACTACTTTACACCTCAAACTACTTCAAACTGAAAACCTTCAAACTTGAAGCTTTTACAACATTTTTCAAACTTTCTGGTCTGGCTTTCTCAAGCCAACATCAAAGATTGTCTTGGCAAACTGTTTTATCTAGTTTTATTTTACTGTACTTTTGTGCCATATATATATATGTGTGTGTGTGTGTGTGTTTATATAATATATATTATGTTTGTTTTATTTGAATATATTTTTATATTATATATTTTATTTTACCTTTGTATCATTTTGTCATTTTTTTATTAAATTGTCTCATTTGCAAAGCTTTACAAGTAACTTTGAAATGCAGTGCATGGGAAGCATGTTATGAGAATTGCTGCTGTATTTCACATCTCTCTGAAATGGGTTAATTCTCTCAGTGCTCCTGGGCCTATTCAGCATCACATCTATTGGAAAGCTGTCATCGCTCACTGTGTTTTTACTGTACCAATAGCAGGTGGGCCACTGTCTGGACCGCTGGCCTCTGGCTATGGCTTTATAACACCCATATTTCAAAACATCTCATGTGTGAACCATAGAGGAGGGAGGGCTGTCTGAAAACACCCTCAGTTCAATAAAACCCTCGTTTGTGTTCTTCTCTGCAGCGTAACGTCACTCAATCGCATCCTTCAGCTAATCATCCCGCCGTCACCCGGCGACATTCATCTCACCAGTCTCCAGAAATTAAAGCGCACGCTTTTCCTCCATCTGATTTGTGCGTTTACCCACAGCGCTCGCCTTCTTTGATCAAAACAAGGAGATGTTAAGGATTTGAAGGCATGCTGTGCAGTTAAAGAGTCTCTCCTGGGGTGACAATTAACACTCTCTGTTCTCCAGCGATAGTTCACGCCGATCATACCAGTTGTGATGCTTGAATCCCAATTTTAATTACCATTAAGGCTAGCAGCAGGCCAAGTTAAAAAGGGAAGTTAAATACTTCAAAAACATACTGGAAAGATGACTGTAGAGATGAACGGCCTGATTTAACACTCAAACTAGGACTTACTGAGAGAGCGTTTTAGGATGAGATGCTTTTGTGCTGTTTGTTTATGATGCAGATTATGTATTGCAATCTGCATAACTCTAATTCATGTATAGTCATGGAAACGTATTTAAGAGGTCGAGATACACACAGCACAACAGTGACTGCAAAACCTCTTTTTTTCTTCCAGAATTATTTTTCTTGTTTATATAAAAACAGAAGTTCAGAAAATTGTTCAAAAAATATTTTTTAAGCATGAACCAAATCAACCAGCTTTTTAACATTAATCAAAATATTGCATCTTTAACTTGAAGTACAGTATTTGAAATCTGGAAAAAAATACTTTCAGTATTTTACAAGGAAATTAAACTGCTCACAAATATATATATATAAAACCCTACAATAGACAATAATAATAGACATATTTTAATGAATGTACATACATTTATTATATAATTGTGATATATATATAACATATAT
>NW_015657486.1:25630-45811 GCF_001515625.1 Sinocyclocheilus rhinocerous
TTGTCATTTTTTTATTAAATTGTCTCATTTGCAAAGCTTTACAAGATGCATAAAACTATTAAAGTACACAGGCTCTTCTTTTTTCTTTTCTTTTTTTTACCAAGCTGAAATACTGTGTTTCAAATCTAAGTTTGGTGCTAGGTCTGTCTCGGAAGGTTTGTGCATTATCATTAAAAATCAGTTCATGTATAGAGAAAAATTTTTCTGGAAGCAGATTGTTGACTTTATTACTATTATAGTCACAATTAGACTGACTGTATTCACAGTATAACACAACCTCAAGTGAATTATTAGGAATTGTTCATACTGTTTTTGTTTGTGAAGATGCATTAGTTTTATTGTTGCATTAGATTTGTAACCACAAAAACATTTCCAAGAACATTTTTTTCATTGCAAATTTTGTGGCAAAAAAAAAGAAAAAAGAGAGAGATAAATTTAGAATTGTGAAAAAAAAACAAGAATTGCGAATTTCTGAGTTTTTTGCAATTGCGAGAAAAAAAGATATAAACTCAGATACAAAAACATTTCTAAGATATTAGTGCATCTTTTCTCCAGCAATCTGGTAACCTAGAACAGCCGGCGTCCATGAAAAATGAGCAAAATAAAGTCAGGCGGAGAGTGCTATCAGTGTCAAATGTGATATCTGTCAGAGGATGTTTGGTCTGGCCTCACAAAAGCATTGTAACTTTCCCACATTAACAGGCAGGAATTAAAGGAGAGTTTGATATTGAGAGATCACATCATATGCGTTGTTTTTTTATATCACAGACATATGCATCAAAATCTGTGATGTTTGGATCTCTTTTTCATAATCGTATGCTCATAAACCTTTAGCACAGACCAGCACAGTTTGATCGAGTGCGCTGAAATGGCACAGAAATTGATATTCTGCTGTCATTTCCTTTAAAAATGGCTGCAGAATGAGCAATTACGGTCTCATTCTCAGACCATTGTGTTTGGTCATTTAGTTCTGACTCCATTCAGATGAAACGCTTTATCACAAGACACTAGCCGCTTTTAATTGTCATTCATTTTCTTTTAGAAGAACTGCCGTATAATGAATATCCTTTTATTCACTTTTTATTTGTCTCAGTGATAGCTCAATTATATTTTATAGGCCAGTGATGTTGTGATATCTGTAAGTTCAGACCAAATGGCCTCTGGTTTCATTGCAGTGATGATAAGAGAATGAATTGTTCACAGGACTGGATTTGTTCGTTTCTCTGCCCAGGGCGGCTGGTTAAACGGCGGTCATTGCAATGAAAGCTCCTTTCTGAATACATTAAACCTTGAGACAGTAGATCTTGTTTGTGGAAATGTTTGTGATGGACTACAAAGGGCCAATTTATGGAAGCCTGTTTCCGCCACTCGATAAAAAAAAGAAAGAAAAAGAAAGGTAATTGGGACTTTTCTCAATTCTGATTTTTTTTCCTTGTAATTCTGAGATTATATCTCGCAATTTGGACTTTTTTATTGCAATCCTGATTAAAACAAAGTCAGAATGCGAGATATAAACTCAGTTCCAAGAGACAAACTCAGATATAAACTCAGAATTTAGACATAAACTTCAAAATGCAAGACATAAACTCCGAATTGTTAGATATAAACTCAGAATTGCAAAATATAAACTCAGAATTGCAAAATATAAACTCAGAATTGCAAGATATAAACTTAAAATTACAAGATAAAAAACTCAGAATTGAGATATAAACTCAGAATTGTGAAACAAACTCAGAATTGCAAGATATAAACTCAGAATTACACGATATAAACTCAGAATTGCGAGATACAAACTCAGAATTACAAACATAAACCCTGAATTGCGAGACATAAACTCAGAATTACACAATATAAACTCAGAACTGAGATATAAACTCAGAATTGTGAGATACAAACTCAGAATTACAAACATAAACTCAGAATTGTGAGATATAAACTCAGAATTGCAAGATATAAATTCAGAATTGTGAGATCTAAACTCAGAATTGCAAGATATAAACTCAGAATTGCAAGATATAAATTCAGAATTGAGATATAAATTCAGAATTGTGAGATATAAACTCAGAATTACATGATATAAACTCAGAATTACACGATATAAACTCAGAATTGTGAGATATAAACATCAGAATTGAGATATAAATTCAGAATTGCGAGTCAAACTCAGAATTGCAAAATATAAACTTCAAAATTCGAGACAAACTCAGAATTGCGAGACATAAAGCCAAATTGCGAGACAAACTTAGAATTGTGAGACATAAACTTTGAATTATGAGACATAAACTCCGAATTATGAGACATAAACTCTGAATTGAGAGATATAAACTCAGAATTACGAGATATAAACTCAGAATTGTAAGATATAAACTCGCAATTAGAAACAAATTCTGTTTCCATAGAAATCCTCTAATGAGGATTATTATTTTTTATCTTTACTGTTAAAATAAATTCTTGACATGTGGGATGTTTTCTTCATGTAAAAGTTGATACGTCTATTTATTTTATTTTGCAATCCTAACTATACACCAGTTGCATTTAATTTTTTTGCGTTCAGCATCGTGAGACCCGAGAGTCGTTTTGGGGTTGAGAATCGCAGCTTTGATTTCCAGCTGTTCTTAGAGCTTCGGCAGCTGGTGTTTCTCAGCGTCACTGCTATGTTTACTGATCATTCCTCTCGATGCATCACTCGCCGACATAAAGAAACAAACGCTTTATTTCAGACCAAATAAATAGTGTGATTGCAGAGGGACCTGATTGTGGGTGCATACGGGATGTGTTTGGGAAAAACATTAGTGAAGATGTATTAAATAGCGTAAGCGTTATCTGTTCTGCTGAGATATAGAGTGTCAGTGATACAGAGCAGCTGGAGATCCAGGAAATGAATTCATTTTCATTTAGCGCCTAACAGAGACACAAACGCAGTGTGTTTGTGGATGTGCTGCATGCAGCGAGCCGTGCCTGAGTAAAGTCATACGCTAAATGTTAACCAGAGCTCTGCCCGGTTAATTTGAATGGAATCAGCCACATCAGGAAGATGAATTATCTGAATTATAATTTGTGATGGTGATGCATTCTGGGAAATTATTTTTTTTTTTAAACATGTCGAGCCAACATTTAAATTTTGCTGCCTCAATTCAAATTCGACTTAAATTCACAAAGGAATTTGGGAATTTAAATTCACTTTCCGTTCAAATCTGAGTAGTACACAAACCTGTTTTATAAAAAAGCATGCATTCAAATTGAAAACACTGCCACCAGACCGTCTTACACATAGTTGCAAAAGTTTTCTTCTGCTTTAGTTCTCTGTCATCTCGTACCAAGTGAGCCGGGGGAAAAAATCGGTGCATGACGGTCCATGAATGTTGAGTAATTTGTGAAAGCGGATTGAGGAAATAAGGATACAGTGACATGTAATACTCTTAGCCCGCCGGTAATGCTCACTAATGCTAACGTAATATGTGTTATGTAAACTGAATTAGCAGACACATAAACAAGTTCATAAATCCTCAAATGGCCATGTGGAAAAGAGTAGGTTTGTTGTAGTGAAGTGAAGGAAATATTTTTGCAGGAAGATTAACGCTGATATATTGTGTTGGTGGGCTTCAACTCAGACGAGACTTTTAAAAAGGACTGTCAGATAAATTGACATTCGCTTCATTGTTGGCAAGGCTTTGGAAAAACTCCTTAAAGGGATAGTTCACCCGAGAAAAAAAAAAAAATTGCTGTTAATTTACTCACCCTCGAGCCATCTGAGATGTAGCTGAAACTGTTGCGCTTGGTGATTCATATAATGCAAGTCAATAGCTGCCATCACTTTGAGAGTCAAAAAAGCATATTAAGGTATATAAAATAAATACTTGTGGATCCTGACGATATATTGAGGTCTTATGAAGCGAAACGATCAATCTGTGCATTATTTACAGCTTTATTACCTGTAATCCAGAGCATCAGGCAACAAGGAAGTCTGATTATTTTCTGTGAACTGGTTCTTTCGGACAGTTTGTTTAAATTAACTGGTTCAATTCACTATTTTATGTAATCATGCAATTAAGTCATGTATGCGCAATTAAATTATTAAAGCACCCAATAATGTGGTGAAATATGGATGATTGAGTAACTTGTAGATCTGTGCTGCTCGAGCTGCAGACTGATTCAGACGCTAGTTTGCCTAAAAGAACCAGTTCAAAAAAATGATTTGTTCACAAACTGGACATCACTCCAGACCATCTGCATGAGGCTCTGGATTACAGGTAATAATGTTGTAAATAATGTTCAGTTTCTTGCACAGACTGATCGTTTCTATGGTGGCAGAGAGAGCTCAACGCGCTGCAACTTCATAAAACACGCATGCAAATAGAAAAAGCACCAGCAAATTAAGAAAACATCTTCATCAGTTTGACATGTGCTGCAAATGCTCACAACACAAACAAATAAAGAAACAAGTAGCACAGACCACATTAAAATCAAGTGTTTTTTAATTTGCAGCATGTTGAGCTCTCTCGGCCGCTGTATGTTTCACTTCATAAGACCTCAATATATCATCAGGAGCCACAGGGATTCATTTTACATACCTTGATACGCTTTTTTGTCTATCAAAGGGACGGTGGCCATTGACTTGCATTTTATGAATCACCAAGGAGCACAGTTTCAGCTAAAAATCTTCTTTACTGTTCTGCTGAAGAAAAAATCACCTACATCTTGGATGGCCTGAGGGGTGAGTACATTTTCATTTCTGGGTGAACTATCCCTTTAACTCAGACAAGACGTTTAAAAAGGGCTGGAAGATAAATTGACATGCACTTCTTTGCTGGCAAGGCTTTAGAAAAACTCCTTAACACATCTTATTGGCCAGGCAAGGTCTTCTGCTCTCAGCCTGCCTGTGAGACTCTCCATCATCAGCATTCAGCCGAGGGAAGCGTCAGAGGAAATATATCCAATTAGATCACTCCGATCGATCTCTGCCTGTGTTTGCAACATGCTCGAGTCAGGCCATCTTTCCTGTAGCGGAACACATCATGCTGATTTGATTAGCGACGGATTGAAGTACATTTAGCCCGACGGTAAAATCTCAAAGCCGATACGTGATGAATGAAATGACAATAAGTGAAGGTAAACAATGAACTGGACGAGCTCAGTTAGGAACATTACATGTGGCAGACAACGGGTGCTTTTTAATATGTCGCTCTGCGGTTGCTAAAGTGTTTCTGATTGATGCAAGAATGTGGGTGGTTGCTAGGGTATTCTGGGTGGTTACTGGCGTGTCTTGTGAGGTTGCCTTAGTGTTATGGGCTGTTGCTACAGTAGAGTGCTCTGGGTTGTTGCCAGGGTGTTCCAGATGGGTGCTAGGGCGTTGCTAGGGTGTTTCGGGTAGTTGCTAGGGCAATTCTGGGTGGTTGTAAGTGTCTTCTGGGTGGTTGCTAGGACTTTGTTAGGGTGTTCTGGGTGGTTGCTAGGGCATTATTGGTTGTTATTAAGGTGTTGTGGGTGGTTGCTAGGACATTCTGTGTTGTTATTACGGTGTTGTGGGTGGTTGCTAGGGCATTCTGGGTGGTTGTTACGGTGTTGTGGGTGGTTGCTAGGGTATTCTGGGTGGTTACTGGCTTGTCTTGTGTGGTTTCCTTAGTATTATGGGCTGTTTCTACAGTAGAGTGCTCTGGGTTGTTGCCAGGGTGTTCCAGATGGTTGCTAGGGCATTGCTAGGAAGAAAACATCTTCATCAGTTTGACATGTGCTGCAAATGCTCACAACACAAACAAATAAAGAAACAAGTAGCACAGACCACATTAAAATCAAGTGTTTTTTAATTTGCAGCATGTTGAGCTCTCTCGGCCGCTGTATGTTTCACTTCATAAGACCTCAATATATCATCAGGAGCCACAGGGATTCATTTTACATACCTTGATACGCTTTTTTGTCTATCAAAGGGACGGTGGCCATTGACTTGCATTTTATGAATCACCAAGGAGCACAGTTTCAGCTAAAAATCTTCTTTACTGTTCTGCTGAAGAAAAAATCACCTACATCTTGGATGGCCTGAGGGGTGAGTACATTTTCATTTCTGGGTGAACTATCCCTTTAACTCAGACAAGACGTTTAAAAAGGGCTGGAAGATAAATTGACATGCACTTCTTTGCTGGCAAGGCTTTAGAAAAACTCCTTAACACATCTTATTGGCCAGGCAAGGTCTTCTGCTCTCAGCCTGCCTGTGAGACTCTCCATCATCAGCATTCAGCCGAGGGAAGCGTCAGAGGAAATATATCCAATTAGATCACTCCGATCGATCTCTGCCTGTGTTTGCAACATGCTCGAGTCAGGCCATCTTTCCTGTAGCGGAACACATCATGCTGATTTGATTAGCGACGGATTGAAGTACATTTAGCCCGACGGTAAAATCTCAAAGCCGATACGTGATGAATGAAATGACAATAAGTGAAGGTAAACAATGAACTGGACGAGCTCAGTTAGGAACATTACATGTGGCAGACAACGGGTGCTTTTTAATATGTCGCTCTGCGGTTGCTAAAGTGTTTCTGATTGATGCAAGAATGTGGGTGGTTGCTAGGGTATTCTGGGTGGTTACTGGCGTGTCTTGTGAGGTTGCCTTAGTGTTATGGGCTGTTGCTACAGTAGAGTGCTCTGGGTTGTTGCCAGGGTGTTCCAGATGGGTGCTAGGGCGTTGCTAGGGTGTTTCGGGTAGTTGCTAGGGCAATTCTGGGTGGTTGTAAGTGTCTTCTGGGTGGTTGCTAGGACTTTGTTAGGGTGTTCTGGGTGGTTGCTAGGGCATTATTGGTTGTTATTAAGGTGTTGTGGGTGGTTGCTAGGACATTCTGTGTTGTTATTACGGTGTTGTGGGTGGTTGCTAGGGCATTCTGGGTGGTTGTTACGGTGTTGTGGGTGGTTGCTAGGGTATTCTGGGTGGTTACTGGCTTGTCTTGTGTGGTTTCCTTAGTATTATGGGCTGTTTCTACAGTAGAGTGCTCTGGGTTGTTGCCAGGGTGTTCCAGATGGTTGCTAGGGCATTGCTAGGTGGTTGCTAGGGTGTTTTGGGTGTTTGCTAGGGCAATTCTGGGTGGTTGTAAGGGTCTTCTGGGTGGCTGCTAGGACATTGTTAGGGTGTTCTGGGTGGTTGTAAGGGTGTTCTTGGTGGTTGCTAGGGCATTCTTGGTTGTAATTAAGGTGTTGTGGGTGGTTGCTAGGACATTCTGGTTTGTTGTTACGGTGTTGTGGGTGGTTGCTAGGGCATTCTGGGTGGTTACTAAGGTGTTCCGAATGGTTGCTGTGGAATCCTAGGTGGTTCTTAGAGTTTTTTTTAGGTGGTTGCTAGAGCATTGCCAAGAAGTTACAAGGTCATTCTGGGAGGTTGCTATGGCATCCTGGGTGGCTACTATGGTGTTCTTGGGGATTTCTAGGGTGTTCTAGGTGGTTGCTAGGGTGTTGTCTTTGTTTACTAGGATGTTTTGGGTGGTTGCTAGGGTGTTTTTATTACTGTCTTGTGAGAAAAGTCCACCCTCATACCTATGATATTTTTTTTCACCAGTTTTATAGTCCAGCAGGTAAACATTATAAGTCTGATCACTTGGTAAAATAACACACATCTCCTTAGTAATTGCTGAACTTGTTGTAGTGAACGCCACTTGTGCAACCCAGAGCTACAGAGATCCCGTGAATCTGTTTAGCTTTGCAATTAGCAGCTAAATGATTGTTTGCTGATATTTGGATTGCGAATGCTTTGGATTAGCAGATATCTACTGTAGAGCAAACAATATTGATTTTTTTTTAGATAATTATGTGCACCACTGTAAGCGTTGCAAATAATTATGGGATGGAATCTGATGGTCTTTCTGACTTCAACACAATAGCAACAACAGCATTACATGACAAATCTAAATCGCCTTTTTTAAATGCACGCAATCTGGCCTGTTCCCGGATATCTGCAATTACAGCAACTCTAATCCTCATGAATGCATTTCTACACTGAGGTCCACTAGAGAGTTTGCTTGCAGTATTGTTGGGTTGCGGTCCAGCCCGTGATGCGGTGCACACGCGTGCTGCATGTCCGTATAGCAGCGCGACATGTGCAACTGATCCTAATTCACAATGGCTCCATTGTCTGGGTGAACGCGAGAGTATTACAGCATGGCCTGTGATCTGTATACAAATGAGATCCAGCATATTTGACTTCGGCCGTCAGAATGGCAAGTGCTGCTCTGCTGTTGGCATACAGCGTTCGGCTCTGACTGACGCGGTGGGGATTGAACGAGACAGCGATTTGAACCGCATCCAACACTCTCTGCTTTTCCAACTTGGTAAATAGAGTGTGGGCTCATCAGGGATTATGTGCAATTGTCCTTTATGGATGCACATTATAACTAATGCGTCTGTGTTGAGATTAGAAGCACACAAAGAAAGCTTTACATCCAAGCTTAAAGGGATATTTCACCCAAAATAAAAAATACAGCAATAAAAAATTGCTGTTAATTTACACAACCTCAGGCCATCCAAGTTGTAGGTGACTTTTTTATTCAGCAGAACAGTATAGAAGATTTTTTTACCTGAAATTCTGGTCCTTGGTGACTGACCATTTTTGAGAATAAAAAAAGCATATCAATGAACACTAAATTAGTCCCTGTGGCTCCTGATGATATATTGAGATCTTATCTTATCATGAAACATTATTTACAGCATTATTACCTGTAATCCAGAGCCTCGGGCAAACGGTCAGGAGTGATGTTCAGTTCGTGAAGGAATCATTCTTTTGAACTGGTTCTTTTTAGTGAACAAGTTGAAGCAATTCATCAAATCGGACTGAACATCTGAAACAGTTTGCGGCTCGAGCAGCACAGATCTACAAGTTCATTCCACTCAATCAAAACTCACTTTCAGACACCTTACAGTCACTCTGACTCGAAATGAGCCAAAATAGTGGCATTTATGATCCTGTGATGAATGAGTCGTTCAGTGCTCCAGGTAAATGAACTAGTGAATTGAACCAGTTCATTGAAACAAACTGTCCGAAAGAATCAGTTTGAGGAAAATAATCGTATTTCCCTGTTTGCCTGAGGCTCTGGGTTACAGGTAATAATGTTGCAAATAATGATCAGTTTCTTGCACAGACTGATCTTTTCGCTTCATAAGACCTCAATATATCGTCAGGAAAAAAGGGTATTCATTTAGTGTTCCTTGATATGCTTTTTTGACACTTGAAGTGCTTTCTTTAGCTGCTGACTTGCATTTTATGAATCACCAAGGACCACAGTTTCAGCTAAAAATCTTCTTTACTGTTCTACTAAAAATAAAAAGTCACCTACATCTTGGATGGCCTGAGGGTGAGCGAATTAACAGCACATTTTCATTTTTGGGTGAACTATCTCTTTAACTGAAAAAGGTAGGCTTTTTAAAACATCCACTGAATCAACACAAAGTACACATGTCTAAAAACAGTAAAGTGCTTCACCCAGACAGCCTTGTGTTCAATATATCAGCATCAGTAAGCAGTTCTCTGATGCTTTTCTTGGGTTTCAGTCTCACGGCCATTAGATGCTGAACATCATTTATCTTGAGGGTCATTAATTATTTGTGTGTAGTTATTTATTGGCACTTACTCTTGGAAAACTCATATCTCTGCGAACTTTTTTATCAGCGAGGACGAGGAGGATGATTTTCCATCTCGCACAAGAGTCTTTTTTTCCCGGCATGATAGAATCGCTTTCTGCACCTCCATATATAATAACAATCAATCACAATAAATTTGTCTCTGGGATGAGGTTCAAAGTTGGCTGTTTCTTTGACAGCTCTGCCTTCGATGGAAAATTATATGGCATAACAAGTAATCGAAATGCCTATTGTGATGCCGAGGCCCGGGTGAAAGGCGAGCGTGAGGAATATCATCTTTCGCTTTGAAATCAGAAGGAGGCAACATGCGTTCTGTGCGCAGCTCAGCGGGAGAACGCGGCTGTTCGGCGAGGAGAGATTGCAGAAACGCTGCTGCTGCTGATGCAATGACCTCATCCCCCGAGCCACCCTCCTGCTGCTCGATGTGACCAGAATATAGGGGACAACTGGCCTCCGCCGCCGGAGGAGCTGTGTAATTTGGAGCGGCACCCCTCTCGCTGCGTCTGAAGGCCAAGTACATCCGAAAGCACTCGCTCCACAAACAGGCTGCTTTTGAAGGTCATCAGAATTCTTTAAAGCAACAGGTTGAGAGGCTCGAAGATTCCCAAAGTCTCAGAGTGGATGTAATATTTAGTGTTCTGATGACACTGAGGTCAAGGATCGGTTGACATTTACATAATTCCTGTAATTCCTGTAATTGAGTAAATATTTAGCCGCGGTGTATTTTCCGGCATCGCTCGCAGCTCTTTTCTCGTGTGTTTGTGCCTCCGGGTGTAGATTAGGTGCATTTGTACGATACTTGCTCCGCTTCCACTGCGGGACGACACACACACACACACTCTCTCTCTCTCTCTCTCTCTCTCTCTCTCACACACACACACACTCTCTCTCTCTCTCTCTACACACACACTGCAACAAGTGCACACTGGCATCAGCTCAGCACACAGTTATACAATATTTAATACAGCGAGTAAATGCTTTTGAAAAAGTGTTTTAAGATACGCCATTCTTTATCTATCTATCTATCTATCTATCTATCTATCTGTATGTATATATTTTTTGCTTTTATATTTATATTTATTTAAACAAATATTGCTTAGTTTTATAATAGTGTTTATTTCTAATATATAGTATATAATTTTATTTATATAATAGTGTATATAGTCGAACTGTTATATTTTTAGTTTTATGTTTATAATATTTAATTGAAAATATATATTATAATATTATTTAGTTTCTATCTATCTATCTGTCTGTCTGTCTGTCTGTATTTTTTGCTTTTATATTTATATTTATTTAAACAGTTATATTTGATTTATAATAGTGTTTATTTCTAACATATATTATTTTATTTATATAATAGGATATTTAGTCACATTGTTATCTTTTTAGTTTTATGTTTATAATATTTAATTTAAAATATATAATATTATTTAGTATCTATCTATCTATCTGTCTATCTATCTCTGTAGTTTATATTGATGAAGTGTGTGAAGTAAAGGGTTATAGGAGGGGCGGGGTTTGTGTTGTTAGCGCCCCGCCCACCCTAGTTCGGACCAATGGGCTTAACTGAACACAGAGTCATTCGCAGCGAGCGGCGCTGGGTTCACATCATCATCACACCTCCCGCCGAACCGAGAGCGAGCGCATGAACTAACAGATGACCCCGCGCTCCTCCGTGTCTCCCGCAGTAGAATGACGGAGAGTGACGCGGCTGTGTTTCTCGAGCTCTGCGTTAATCTGAACGGACTTCTGCGCTGAGATCAGTCTGTGCAACTTCTTCAAATCTCTCTCTCGGAGTAACACCGCGCTCCTGCTTCCTAGTTGCATGTGTGGATGAGAAAGCGCTTCTGCAGACTCGGTCGTTTCTGAAAGATATGTCTGATTGATATGCGAAGAATGAACCCTAAACACTGAGCGGGTGGTTTTTGTCTCTCCGGCGGCGCAGTCCACAATTATTGACCGTAGTGCGGACATTCACACCACTGACAGAAGATCTCGGACATCTCAACACTTGCTCCACTGTCTGACATCAGCCGAGCCACAGATGCGAATGAAAGTCGACTAAAGCAAGAGGAATATACGTGTCCAAGTGTGCTGTAGTGATGCTGCAAGTGGAAATGATCATATTCGTGGGTGTGATTCTGTGGATGTGTGTATTTAGTCAAGAGCCCAGCTCAAAGGTGATGGCTGATCGATACGCCGTCTACTGGAACCGAACCAACCCCAGGTGAGCGGATCGGTGTGTGTTTATATTCGCCGCCGCTTTACGCGAACTTTGTATACGCGACACTTTCACTTTGCATTTACATTTATAGAGAGATATTAACATGCACGCGGGTTTAAAGTGCGGTAATAGCTAATTAAACATATAATTATTAAGATGAAGTAAACGCAACGATAGATGTGGCGTTATTTGTCTGAATGTAGACGCTTTATCGATGCCGCTACAGTTGCGCGCATCGGCCGATTATTCGTGATTTGTTTTAAATTATGAATCGTGGATTTAAAAAAAAAATCAGAACAGTAGGATAATATCTAATTCCGTTTAATCATATAGATGCACATGTTGTATAATAAACAAAAGTCAGTATAAGAGATTAAACACTCACAGTTAGAATTAAAAAAAATAACGGGGATTTTATTTATTTATTTATTTATTTTAATTGTATTGGATGGCACGCATTTATTGACAAATCGTCTCAGTTTTGCCGCGTACGCGTCTCGGCCCGTTCCGTCGCTACGGGTGCCGATCTTTATATTGTAAAGTTTACTTTAGTGTTTGGTTCTGTACTGTGTTTAATTCTCATTCAGCTGGTTTCAGTGGCAGTCTCGTGGTTCTTAAGGCGTGGTGCATTTTTCCAGTATGATACATATTTAAATCACTGATCCCAAAAATCTATAATTAATCGAACGCTTTTCCGACAGACGAAGGTTGCGCTGTAAATGCATTCGTGTGGCTTTGAAGCGTCGATTCACTGACAGTGAAACTGTGAAATAAAAACTGTATGTAATATATGAATTAACACATAAATGCCGTTCATTATCCTGAAATTATTTGAACTGATACATTAATTAAAAAGCAGGTGCAAACCCTATATTATTGGATATTAAAAGGGAAACGGTGAAGGGATCTGTTTCTCACGACTGTGCAATTCTCAGTTCCAAAATAAATAAATAAATACATGTTAAAATATCTTACCATGTTAAGTTGTGGTGAATGCACTTAAAGATTATTTTCATGAGAGCACAGTTTTCTAGACCAAACAAACAAGAATGCATTTAATAATGCAGATGCTTCATATGTTTATTTTTTTTTCTAATTAAGAAAACAAGTTAAAATGGGCTACAGAATATAACTCCAGTCTACATGACCATTCATGTTTATTTATTTGTTTGTTTGTATCAGTCACTATTTTTTCTGCATAACCTGTTTGCTATTTAAAATCTGTAAATGTGATTGGATATTCACACATTTACACATTTCATAAAAGCAATGCATTTTTTCAATGCATCTCCAGTACAGCTAAAAGAATAGGTTGCGTATCATATTTAAAACTTGTTTGAAAGCAGCAGACAGGTTTGAAATCTGCCGTCAGAGTGAATAGATCTCTGCTGATTAGAAGTTTTGCGGTCAGAATTACTCTCCTGCGTCCAGAGCGCCGTTTATTTATGTGACACTTTGTTTAAACAGAAAAACACAAAGTCAGGTTTCATTTGATATGTGACGCTGAAAAGCCACGGTTTCATTCGGTCGCACGGTTTGCAAGCCAGATGAGCATTCTGTTTCATAATTAACCAAAGAAAAAAGTTTAATTGCAGGTTGCTGTGCACAAAAAAAAGAAGTATTTCACCATATAAAGTCCTGTATTTTTTCTCCTCCACGTTTTTGGGGGAAATAACCCTAGTTCCCAGAAGCACAGATGGTTTGCAGTGATTCACGTCAAGGCCTGTAAGAATCCAGTGGTTTCTGAAGTCATTTATTGTCTTGTTTTTGCTGGAGGGAAGCAGATAGACTCATAGAAAGCATGTTTTGTGTCCAGTAACTCATTTTGATGTGTTTGACTTATACACCATCAGAATGATCTGAAAAAGTAGTGCATGAATGCAGGACATGAACGGTCTTTATCTGGAAATGTTAGTAGTGCGTCCACTCTGTTTGTATTCATCTCATGAGCTCTGACTGAATATCAGAAGGGCAGATAGATTGACTCGGGCCGTCTGTTGGCTGTCCGCACCTCCTTTCTGAGTATGAATTGTTAATTGGTTAATTACTCACTGCACCTTTGGCACACTAAACAGCCATAATGAGGACGCTGTACCGTTTCCCATGCTCAAGAAACCCCGCTAGCCAGATCTCCCTCTGACTTCCTTCCCCTTTAGCTGCGACTCTCTTTATTTCTCAGTGCCATGCTGTGCAGAGAAAATGAATGAATACAATTAGATATTTCAGGAGCTTCATTCCGGCTGTGCGGAGACCCGGGTTTAAGGGTCATGCACTCTCCGAACGGAAACCCTACATACATGCAGCTGTAACACGATAGTTGGGTTGCTCGTGAAAATGTTCCATGATGAACCAGTCAGAAATGTGTTCCCACTCGACTTAAACGTGCAGGACCATCCGGTGTTTATGGGACGACTGTGTTTACAGCAACATTTCCCGTAAAGCTCCACAAAACACAATAAATTCTAAATCTATATATATATATATTTTTTAAATGTATATATTTTTTAAAATAATGATTAAATATGAAAAATAGATTTTTATTAGTTTATTAAAATGTTGTTTGCAAAATAATAAATAAATAAAAATTACTATACATTTCTAATATTTTTTTTATTAAATATTCATAATTATTTATTAAAATTCAATACAATTTTTATTTGCAAGTCACAATATTTGTATAATAAAAATTATAATACATAAAAAAAAAATTATACAAATTTAAGAAAGCAAAATAAAGAAAAAATAAACACTTCTAATAAAAAAATGATTGTTTATTAAATATTCCTAATAATTATTTATTAAAAATGCATTTGCAAAATAATTTTGATAATACATTTTTTTTTAATTAAAATTTTTTTAATTACTTTCTATTAAAGTTATGTTTGCAAAAAACTATTTTGCATATTTCTACTGCTGCTTTACATGGTTTAGGCCAATGCTGTTGTTTGACCATATTGAGGTGAACCTTTCTGACCTCCGCAAACTCCACATGTAACAGCTTATATCTACTTGCATGTGTTTTATGTGCATTTTAGCACCTTTTAAATCTCCCTCTTCTGTGGGAGATTAAAAAAGTACAGTAATACATGATCCAGCTCAGCTGAGAAACGTAAAACACGCTACGTTCCTCATGCATGTGGCCATATATGACTGCTGCTCCAAATATGAAAACAGAGCCTCTTACGAAGTCTTAAACAGATCCTGCTGCAATTCGGACTGACTTGACTAGTTTTGACACTGCCTATTTTCCTCTTTCAGCCTTGTAAAACTTCTCCCGCGGTATGTAAAATGTGCCGTGCCTTTTCACTGTCGAAATTCATTCTCAAAGATGGTTTGGAGAGTTCAGCAGGTCCATGAGAAACCTGGTCTGGAGAATTAGTGGGATGATTTTAAAGAACAGACATAAAGGACAACAGATTAAAAAAAAAACAGAGACCAGTATGACATTGGATTAATGTTAGGCAAAATAAAAATAACTTCACGTTTACCCTGCAACAGCTGCTTGAGAAGGCAGCGGGACGTTTGTGCAATGCAACAGTTTTTTATTTAATAAGAGAAAAAGAGCCAGGGATTTACTGTCTGTTGTTTTTAGATACAGTTTCTGGATAAAATGCTTTTTCAGCATAAGGCTTTGTAAACTGTGATGGCATTGCGTTGGTGTCTATCTGACGGTGGATTCTGCTGTGGATTAGACGTACATGAGCGAACGCTGGAGAGACGCAGCTGCTTTTGCCATGCACTTCACTTTAGAAATCTGCATGCAGGACGAATTTATTATCAGCAACATTCTAGCTGATTCTCTCGTGTAATTAGATTTATGTAATTAATTTAGTGCAGGGTTGTGCGTTTAATCTAAAGCCACATGTCTTAATGTTCTGGTCCACTTTTAATATGCAGCAGAGGAATGTGAGTCAAATACGCCTGTGCTGCAGGTTTTGGTTTTGTTGTACATGTTTTGTGCATCAGCATGATTATGATGATTAAAATAAGCAAATGCACAACACAGATGTTTGTGCATCGTCTGGTAGTAATAAGAGGAACGTTTGAAGCAAGATCATCTACTGAACAAGACTTTAGTGCAGTTTATTTTATTTGCTTTTATTCATGATGCATATACAATATAAATTAATATTTGACATTTGAAAACCTTATCCAGCAAATGATGGTTAAAATAAGCAAATGCATTTAGCAAAAAGGTACAAAAGCGCTCATTGGGATGGATACCCTTTCAAAAGGCACACCTTTGTAACTTATTTACCCCAAAAAGGTGCATTTTAGTACCTTAAAGGCACATATATGTGCTTAAATTAGTACCTAAATGGTACAAATTAGTACCTTTTGAAAGGGTAACGCCCCAGTGACAGCTTTTGTATCTTTTTTTTTTTCAGATGTTTGTGCATTAAAAGAGCTTGTAAAGCAAGATCCTTTCCCCGAACAAGACTGTTGAAAAGTAATGCAATTTGTTTTTATTTGGTTTTATTCATAATGCATTTTTAATATTTGAAATCTGAGAGCCTCCTCCAGCAAATCAGGGTTAGAATATGCACAAGAAGTCCAAAAAGCTGTCATTGGGATGATACACTTTCAAAAGGTACGCCTTTGTACCTTATTTATCCCCAAAAAGGTGCATTTTAGTACCTTAAAGGTACATATTTTGCCTAAATTAATACCTAAATGGATTTTTTTGTTACGTATTTATGTTTTTGCATCATCTAGAGCTCGTAAAACAAGATTCTTTTACTGAACAAGGCTGTTGTAATGTAATTCATCTTATTTGGTTTTATTCAAAATGCATATTCAATATAAATTCACTGGGACGATATCCTTTCAAATGTTACAACTTTGTACCTTATTTACCCCCAAAATATGCATTTTAGTACTTTAAATGTACACATTTGTACCGAAAGTGTATATATCAGTACTTTTTGAAAGGGTACCGTCCCAGTGACAGCTTTTGTACCTTTTTTCTGAAAGTGTGCACAAGAGAGATATTTAGTAGTAATACAGTAGTCTTTTTACTGTATGAGACTGTTGTGGAGTACTGTACGTGCAATTATTTTTATTTATGTTTTATTCATAATACATATTTAGTATGAATTAATACTTGAAGCTTGAGAGCCTCATCCAGCAAATAATGGTTAAAATAAGCAAATGCACTCTCATAAAAAAACAAAAAAATACAAAATCTATCACTGGGATGATACCCTTTCAAAAGATACACCTTTGTACCTCTTTTCCCTTAAAAGTGTGCATACCTTAAAAGTACATACGTACCTAAATTATTGCCTAAAGGGTACATATTAATACGTTTTGAAAGGGTAACACCCCTTTTATTCATAATGCATTTGTAATATGCAATATAAAATTATATCTAATGGTTGAGTAAAAATATGCATATGCACAAGGACAAGGTAGATGTTGTAGCAATACAACATTTCAGTAATAGAGCAACGTTTGAAGCAAGTTTTTTTTTATTTGCTTTTATTCATAATGCATGTTTACGATGCACTTATATTTGACGTTTGAGAGCCTCACCCAGCAAATAATGGTTAAAATAAGCAAATGCACGAGACAGATGTCTGTGCATCGTCTGGAAGAACATTTGAAGCAGGATCCTTTTACTGAACAAGACTTGATTTTATTAATTTAGTGTGAATTAATATTTGGCGCAAACAGTGTTTGTGAGTGTTCGAATGCTTTATTTGTAACGCTGCATTGGTCTAAATGTGGCATGACGCCCGTGTGGCTGGCGCATCGGTCATGCCTGCTTCACCCGTGCCATTCCACATTCACACCTCCGTTTAAGGAAAATAAATCAGTCTCCAGCTGCAGGCAAATTCTCAAGGAATTGAAACGGGTTTGGTGAGACTCGGCAGCCAGGTAACGTGCCGTAAGATTTCATATGATTTCATGCAGAGAGTGTGTGGAGCGAGCGTGCATCATTTGATTATTTTTAATGTGCATCACTGTTTACTCCTGCGAGCGGCTCTATGCATGCACAAACAAACAAACCAACAAACCGAGCTCTCGCTGCTCTCCCGACCGCCCGCTGCAAATATTGAGCAGCCGGTTCCTCTCTCTCTTCCTCACGGCCAGGCCTCGTCCGCTCTGAAAGGCCACTATTGTTTCCCCTCGCTGTCGCCTCTCCACAACCCGGGCCGAAAGTATGCATGCATTTAGAGAAAAGGAGAGCAGGAGAGGATGAAGGGGGGTGAATGGAGAGCGCTTCACGGTGCTGCTTGCTTGTAATACTCTCTGTGTTTACAGGGACACGTCGAACGGGCCACAATGCAGCGCAGAGGCGATTTCCCTCGCCGCCGCTTTCTCCCACGCCAAGCGGGGTTTCACAGACGCATGTGTCTGGCCGCTTCTACCGGCCCTCGAACAATGTAGGTGACATTTGGGAGCTCGGGGTCTGAGACGAGCCCTAAGCCGAGAGGATTAACCCCAGAACCCGCTTTTGTCCTTCTTGAAGTCCTCCGGGGGCGGAGGGGTTTCGCGATGGGTCGAGGGGGCTTTGTTGCACTCGAGATACAGTATCAGGCCTCGGCGTTGTTGTAAAGATGTGAGCACAAAGGAACGTGATTTGCCTTCGCTTTCCCGAAACACTCGGGGTCCCCTGCGTGAAGTGCAGATACGCTTGACTGAATTTATGGTTTTCAAGATCTGAAGAGCTTTTGATCTGAAGGTTTCTGCTTAAATGCTTCAAATCAAATTTGTAGACAAAAGTTCAGCACACATAGGAATTCTTTACAAAATTTAAATATTTTTTATTTTATTTTATTTTATCGATTTAAACATTTTCTAAACAAATTCTTTAAAAAAAAAATTTAAATTATTTTTTTATTATATAATTTTTTTATTTATATTATTATTTTTTATAGAATTTATAATATTTCATAAATATCAATAGTGTGTAAAGAAAATCCTTCGGTTTATAAAACGGCTTCCTTTGTCTTAACTGTGCGGTCAAGTATGTTTGACAGCTTGCAGCTTAAAGCTCGTTGCTGTTATTCTCCTAGATGTTGTGGTTTGGCGTAAATGTCGGCTTACCTGGAAATGCGGGCGGTGTTGTGGGTCTGACAGAGGTGTGTTTGTTTAGCGTCTCGGGGACTAAAGTGACTCGAGGTCTCCTCGGCGTCCCTCATTCATGAGGTAATGGCGTGGAGTCACTAAAGGGCTTAAAAAGCCATCGGCTCATTGTCTACTGACACAAAACCCTTTCCTCTTTAATGCCTCTTCCTCTCCTCCATAGAAACCTTCCTGCTCTCATTCGGCATTCATATTAATCAGTGTTAAAGGCCTAATGAGATAAATAAGACTTAAGAGGAACCCCGGGGTGTCTTTGGAAGTCTGCAGAAACAGTTAAGTTATAAATATCGCCCCGGACAGTTGCTTTCAGAGCCTGAGAAGAACGTTAAATTGTCCTCTTCTCTTCTGTCTTGACTGAGAAATTGAAAATGCTGCATTTACAGCGTCCCGCCGCCAGGATATTTAGCATCTGTTTCTAAAGCCGTGTTTGTTTGGCTGCTGATCTCGCTGCTTCCCAAACGTCAAGCTGTGTTTTTTTTTTTGCCCTCTTGGTGCTCAATGGTCCGGTCCGCACGGAAGAGGCCATCTGGGGCGCTTCTCTCTCTCTCTCTCTGGACTAATCGGGGATTACTGGCCCTTTACATTGGGTGTAATAGGCTCAGGGCTTTAATGGCTGTTGGGGTGTCTCCTGCGCTCCTCTGTTTGATTTAGGCCCAGTGTTGTGGCTACTGCGGCTGACCGGCGGTTAGTTAATGCTGACGGGTCACGAACATCCAGATGGTGAAGGTGGGTTCATCGACTGAAGACTGAGATCTACTCTAAACGTTTACAGCTCGTGGCTCATAATGTATAAATATAAAATACTCGACTGTTTTGAGCTACACACTAAGAGAAATATCTAGAAAGCATCTTAAAAGTTTGTGTAGTGTGGAACAAATTGTATTAACCATCAGTGATCCTCTAATAATTTTACTGACATCATAAAATAATAAATGAGAAAATATAATGAATTGCCAGTTTGAATAAGTACATCATTAATTGCTATAAAACTAAATTATTTAGACACCAGATTATTATTTATATGCAATTCAGAATTCATCACAATTTATGTTTAAATTTGGTGAGATGTAAAACACTTTTTATAATAATAATAATAATAATAATATATAATGAATAGTTTGAATAAGTACATCATTAATTGCTATAAAACTAAATTATTTAGACACCAGATTATTATTTATATGCAATTCAGAATTCATCACAATTTATGTTTAAATTTGGTGAGATGTAAAACACTTTTTATAAATAAT
>NW_015657486.1:47389-51927 GCF_001515625.1 Sinocyclocheilus rhinocerous
TGTGTGTATGTATATATATATATATATATATATATATATATATATATATATATATATATATATATAATATATAAAAATATATAAAATAACCTTCCAACACTACTAAAAAGTACAGAAATGCACAACAAAATGACTAAAACTTTACCTAAAATTTAAATGAAAACAGAAAATGTAAAAATACAAACTTTAATAGTATTCCAATGATACTAAAATAACAACGATTTAGCAGCATTTATATTTTTAATTTTATGTTTACTTTATATGATATTTATAATTAATTTTCAAATATTTATTATTTTAAGTGCATTTGATAGATGATAAAATATCTTCCAAATCTAGTAGTACTTCTACTTGAATGGTTTCCATATTCATAATAGTTTTAATAATTTGCGTTTTATTCCCCCTCTCTGAATGTGTAGAAATCTTCTCAACAGACCTGCAGGAGGCCTGTGATGTTTTGGGGCTGTCGATCAGCCAATGGGAGCGTGGCGTTTCCTGCCGTCTGATTGGCTCAGTCGGTGAAGCTGAGCATGATGCTGGCGAGAGTATGAAATATTAAGAGCTGTTTGTGATCTCACAGCCGAGCTGCGCTGGCAATCCTTCGCACGCAATCCTGAAGAAACCAGGTCAAGGAGGCCATGCAAAGGTGAAACCTGAGGGTTCGAGTGCTGCTTTTATGTGCTTAAACATCCACCGAACTCTACGAGACGTCTTAGTTTAATCTTTTATTGTATACCAGCGGATTGCAAAGTCAGTCCGTTTTTTTCCTCAAATATGTGACTCTGGAGCACAAAAGCAGTCTTAAGCCGCTGGGGTATATTTGTAGCAATAGCCAACAATACATTGTATGGGTCAAAATTATCGATGTTTCTTTTATGCCAAAAATCATTAGGATATTAAGTAAAGATCATGTTCCTTGAAGATATTTAGTAAATTTCCTAACGTAAATATATCAAAACTTAATTTTTGATTAGTAATATGCATTGCTAAGAACTTCATTTGAACAACTTTAAAGATGATTTTCTCAATATTTAGATTTTTTTGCACCCTCATATTCCAGATTTTCAAATAGTTGTATCTCAGCCAAATATTGTCCGATCCTAACAAACCATACATCAATGGAAAGCTTATTATTCAGCTTACAGATGATGTATACATCTCAATTTCGAAAAATTGACCCTTATGACTGGTTTTGTGCTCCAGGGTCACATATTTTCCATGCAACTCGCCACAGAAATTCTCTGCGTCAAGCTGCTGTGTCGCTCTAAGCCAAGCGTCGAAAGAAGCAGCAGCAGAGTTTCTCAATAATCCAGCTAAAAGCGGCAGGAGCGTTCTTCACGCGAGCCTGACGCCGTATCGCCGGTGAGAGCTACACGGCACGACGATGGCTGAATTATTCACGCACATAATCGGCCTTTATGTCATCGGCCGCTGCTGGGGCCCGTGCTATTCTAGTGCATAATTGATGCTCAGAAGTGGAAAAGTTAGAATAGCAGAAGTTATGTGAAGGGAAAGTGCCGGCGGAGGAGGCGAGGGGGTCAGACTCAATCCCGGGCCACGTCCGGCGTAACGAGCGCTGACATTGAGCTGAGCCGGAATATCGACTCTCTGAAGATTTACGGCGAGAGAGAACGGTGCAAAAAAACCCGGCTGACATTAATTGTGGCTTTGCTTTTTGTTTCAAAGCATTCTTGGGCCGCTCTGGTGTAATAGTAATTGGAAAAATAATTTTTTTTGTTTCGCCAGCCGTATTTGTTCTGTGGTAATCAGGATCAGATTTACATGCTAAATTAATTACAGTGATGGTGCAGCGTTGAGGTGTTTATAGAGCTCGCTGGAAATGACTTGCTGATTTTACACTAACCTGTCAAGAGTTTGGAATAATTGTGAGTTTTAATGTTTTCTTCTCACCAAGGCTGCATCAAAAGTACAGTAAAAACAGTAATATTGTGAAATATTATTACAATTTCAAACAGCTGTTTTCTATGTGAATATCTGTTAAACTGTAATTTATTGAATATGAATTTCAGCATCATTACTCCAGTCTTCAGTGTCACATGATCTTCAGAAATCATAATAATATGCTGATTTGCTGCTCGAGAAACATTTCTGATTATTATCAATGTTGAAAACAGTCGTGCTGTTCAATATTTTTGTGGAAACCGTGATACATTTTATTTTTCAGGATTCACAGATGAATAGAAAGTTCAAACGAACAGCATTTATTTGAAATAGAAATCTTTTGTAACATTATAAATGTCTTTATTGTCACTTTTGATTAATTTAATGCATCCTTGCTGAATAAAAATATTATTATTTTTTATAATAAAAAAAAAAAAACCGTTTTACTTCAAACTTTTGAATGACAATGCATCACAAGTAACGATGCTGAAAATTCAGCCTTACATCACAAAAATAAATTACTTTTTACAATATACAGTATTCACATAGGAAACTGTTAAATTGTAATAACATTTCACAATTGTTAGTGTTTTTATCATATTTTTAATCAAACATATGCAGCCTTGGTGAGCAATAAGACATAAAAAACATAAAAAATGTATAATTTGACCATGTGAAAATTCAGCTTAGAATGAACAGGAATAAATAACATTTTAAAATAAAATCAAATAGAAAAAAAAACTCTTTTCACAATATTACTATAATTTTGTAAGCAGAAGAGCAAATTTGGACGCATTAAAAAAAACTCTTTTTCAAATAAGTTTCAAATTTCAAACCATCAGTGTATATTTCCCTTCCCAATATAGCCGCATGTAAACATCGTGTTGCAACGATGCAGAAAAGTCCAGTTGAAGCGAACTGTTTTATAAACCAGCACAGATTGACATGACAGAACAATACTGTGTCGCTCACATTCCAGAGAACGTGTTAAAGTGAAAGCCATTAGTTAGCAGCCTCTAATTAAGTCTCATTGGTTCCTCCTTTTGTGCAGCGCAGATTTTTAGATGAACAGTGCACACATGACTGTAGCTCGAGTTTGTTTTACACCTTGCCAACCCTCAGTCGCCCAACTCCCATCCGCAGAGAGCACGTCTTTTGTGTTTGTGAACAAAGAGCGGCGGGATTGGGTTACTAGCCTGCGAGCTTAAGAAGCAACCGAACACAACGGCTACAAAGAAGCTTGTGGGAAATTCTTAATCTTCAGGTGAACACGACACCTGAGAAATGACGCACTTCTCAAAGTAATAATAATAATTACATTTAAATTTTTATGGAATATCATTACAACCAAGATATTTTTCATCCACGGTTTAATTTATATAGTTCTATTGTGCAGCATCTTATTTGACAAAGAATAAAAATCCAGTGTTTTTTTGGTAAATTTATAGTTGTATTTTTTTATTTGATTACATTTAAATAAATGTATTTTTATTTAAGTTGTTTATTTAACACATAATTAATTTAGTAATTTATTAATTAATTAATTAATTTAGTTGTTTAATAAATAAATAAACAAAAAATTAATAATTAAATGTGACCATTAACTGGCATATTTAGCCATTTATTCATTACTTCATTGAATGAATAAATAAATAAATACATACATACATGTGACCATTAACGGACATCAGAAAATTATGAATATGAGAATGTAAAAAAAAAAAAATATAGAAAAATTTAAATGCAATGTTGCATTATATATTTCAAAATATTGATTAAATTGTTAAAGTTTTATTTTTGCACAAACAATTTTTGATGAGAGATTTGAATTAAATCATAAATAGAATCCAGAAAAAATTAAATGGAAAACACAGAATATAGGGGAAAAGTAAATGGATTTCATGGAGCCCTAAATTAAAAGCTGACTTACTCTGTACTTTAACTGTGAACAAACAATTTATGTTTACATTCATTCTCAAGGTAAATAAATATTAGTTCTGTCAAACGATTAATCGCATTCAAAATAAAGTTTTTGTTTACATAATATATGTGTACTGTGTATATTTATGTATATATAAAGACACACACACATACAGCATATATTTTGAAAATATTTACATGTATATATTTATATTCATATAAATTATATCACATTACAATTAAATCAAATCACGATATGGACTAGTATCTGTAAAAATTAAGCTGCAAAAGTTGATTTAAATATGAATCCTGCATGTTCTGCCTGTCTCTGTTTATGAATGGCGCACATACTGAAGAGCGAGTGACACTCGCGGTGATTTCAGCGTCTGTCGTCTCACTAAATGAGGACGTAAACACATGAACAACATCTCCAGAACTGCTCTGAGAGTCACTTCATGAGCATTTTAGCGTTTGATTTGAGTAAAACTAGCGTCATATCTCATACACAGAACTCATACAGTAAAGGTATTCACGGCAACCCGTCAAAATAAAAGTCCGGTTTGATTTGAAGACATTGTAACTATTTTTCAGTAGAATGTACATAGCCTACTACTACTACTAAAATGAAACAAACATTATTTTTTAAGGAATAATCACACAAAACATTTCTTCCATGTTTTAATTTTAATAGTAAATCCCCTTTGTTTGCCAAAAAA
>NW_015657486.1:54285-62134 GCF_001515625.1 Sinocyclocheilus rhinocerous
GCATGATAAGCGGGAAAATTACGCAGTGTAGTCTTTATCCAGTCATAAAAACAGAATTCACAGTTTAACGCGGAATGTCACGGAATTTGTCAAATTTTGAATGAATTAATGAAAAGTAGGTCATTACACTTGCATCAAATCACGATATGGACTAGTATCTGTAAAAATTAAGCTGCAAAAGTTGATTTAAATATGAATCCTGCATGTTCTGCCTGTCTCTGTTTATGAATGGCGCACATACTGAAGAGCGAGTGACACTCGCGGTGATTTCAGCGTCTGTCGTCTCACTAAATGAGGACGTAAACACATGAACAACATCTCCAGAACTGCTCTGAGAGTCACTTCATGAGCATTTTAGCGTTTGATTTGCTTTAAAAAAAGTCTAAAAATCTTGTCTCGTCTCGTTCTCGTGGGATAAGTGTCTCGTCACACCCCTAATAATAAATATACACAGTACACACATATATTATGTAAACAAAAACTTTTATTTTGGATGCGATTAATCGCGATTAATCGTTTGAAAGCACTAATAAATATTGTGATAAATATTGAATGATATGGAAAAAATATTGTGATAATATTTTTAACCACAGACTCGTGCAGGATCTCACGCAGCTTCAGGCGCTCGTGGATTATTTCTGGCGCTCTGGCCGCGGTGTTAATTGAGTTCTCCACTCGTTTAGGATTCACACACACAAGACGCTGTGGAAACGATCGTACCCTGCTGATAAAACCCACTGATAATTATTTTCTGGACTTTTTGTTATTTGCATCATTCATTCACCTCATTATAGCTTGAGCCATCTTGTAATTAAACAGATGTAACTGTCAATTATGAAAACAGTAATTGCATTCACTGCCTGGCCGTTTCTCCTAATGAACTATTTTCAGAGGGTTTGTTTGAAATGATTGTAAGTATCAGCACTTAAATGAGCTTTTATCAGCACGATGATCTGCATGTCATGCCATGTGAAGACGAGGGTAGTTTAGTTATTTAATGCATGGTACTTTTCTCTTCTAATAGCCTTTTTTTTTGTCTGTATACAAATCATATTTCATTCTTTACTTTGTAGTGTTTGATTTATCTGAAAAAGAAAAAAAATGTCAAATGTGTTATCCATAATTTATTCAATTTGGATTTTTTTTTTTTTGTTGTTTATTAGGGTTCAATTTTAATTATTTATTTAAAAAGTATTACTTTTATATTTTATATATGAGATAATGTTATTTTCTGACTTGTAAAATCAGTGCAGTTTTTACATTTTTATTGCAACTTTAACCAATAACTTAACACAATTTAAAAAGTAAAATGGCTAAAATATTTATTTATTTATTTTTAATAATAAATTCTGGCTTTATATTATATAGAGCTGCTTTATTTTATTTCAGGCTATTTTTCCGGCACTGACCCAGATACTGTGAAATAAAGCTGGTTTATTTATTTATTTACATTTACATTTAGTCATTCAGCAGACGCTTTTAGCGACTTACAAATGAGGAGGACAATCAAATGAGTAGTTTTAGAAATTCTGAGGAAAAAAAACATGATCATTGCATTATTTTAATTCTTTTTATACATTATATTTCACAATATAATCACGTACTCATTTTTATTTTTTTTCTGGATAATAATGATTTCATATCATATTTTTTTGTACGCTTATATAAACGTCCTCGTGGCTTTTCTTCATTCCTAGCATTCGTTAGCATGTTTTTTTTTCCCCAAAATTTTTGACATATTACTTATTTTATTTAGAATTATATAAATCTGTCCTACAACCTTCAAGCGTATGGATTGGATGCTTTATAATGGGTGTTTCAGTAGGTCTAAATAATGTTTTAGTGTCCTTATTGTGTGGATAGCAGAGTAAACTCATTGTATGTGTGTGGATGAAGGCCTTTCTTATTAAAAATCTAGAGCTGTGGTTTTTTGCACAAAGAGGAAATGCTTTGTTAAGTCTGACTTGTGTCGCCTTGATCTAGCGCTTACCCGAGTGAATATGATCTGGATCATGTTGTAGTGAGAGACGGCACGCTTCAAAGAGCACTTTCTCTTCAGTGAGATTATTAGTTGGGGGTTTTCCTTCATGTGGCTCTTTTTACGCGCCAAAAACGCACAGAAGTGCTGCCGTTTTCTGCCAGATCCTTTTTGCACGTAGGAAAAAAAATCACTGTTTGTGTGAAAAAGAGACATTTGTGTGTGTATTTGTTTTAGAAATCATGACTGCAGTTCATCTAGAAGAGCAAATTCAGTCTGAAAAGCATCTGCTGATAGATGTTGAATTAAGCAGTGCAAATTGCAGTCTATTTACACTACTTACACCGTAAAGTTTGCAAAGGTTATTTCCACCATTGCTCTGATATATTATCTTCAGCACTAATCGCACATTTACTTTTATGCATTTGTCATTTAAGCATATTACTTCTATTAATACCGCGCATGAACAGCATCAATATTTGCATGCTGTAAACAACATGCTGTTTGTGTCTATTTATACTTCATGCAAACAGTTTTACCACTATTTATACTCTCGTATTTTTTCACTTAGTGATTAGTTATTTTATTTTTTAGTTATAATTGTATTACGTTTTTTTGTGGGTCTGGTGTTGTAGTTGTTATAATTATATATTTTAATAATTATTAAAAATATTAATTGTTAAATGTGTAAAATTGTAATAATAATAATAATAATAATAAATGATATATTATTTGTATTTATTATTTTTATAATTATTATTGTAATTATATTAATTACATAAATATTTTTTTAATATATTTATAATATTTAAAAATATATATTTTTGACAGAAGATGTGACTTGGAAGTGTGTGCATAAAAAAAATGCATATATAAATAATTAAAAAATAATTGCATAAGTAATTTAAATAAAATAATTGACATTTTTAAAATAAATTCTGGCTTTATTTTAGAGCTGCTTTATTCATTTCAGGCGATTTCCTGGAATGCTCACCCAGTTACTGAAACAAAAAAAACCTGTAAAATGAAGCTGGCAGAAGGTCCAGCATATTTACACTTTACACTTTTTACTGCTGGCACATGTTCACAGGTTCGTTTGTGCCGTTGCATGATTTGCATAATTCCTGTGTGTTCAAACTCCGACTGTGTGGAAATAAACAGCGCTATCGGCGGATGCGATTCATTCTCACCCAGTCCTCCTGAGGGTTTGCTGATCACAGGCGTCCCATGAAACGCTCTTTTCACCTGCGCTGAGAAACGAGTCTGCAGAATTAAAGCACAGCACATTGATTTTTTCCCTCTTTTTTAATATCCTGGTGCCATTACCTGACTCAACGAATGGCCAATCAATATCATATATGCATTGTGATAAAAGCAGAGAGAAAGGGTCATGCAGGAGGCTTTTCTCTCGCAGCGTCACTGTATATAACACAGAGATTGAGAAAGCAACTCACTCCGATTGCATTTCCAGATAAGCTCAGACGATGTGGCCGCTCGCCTTTAATTAAAGTGAGATCGATCAGACAGTGAGACGTTTGCCTTCTCCTGCTCGAGAACTTTGAACATTTTAAGTGAGTGTATTTCAAATGTTTGTATTTCTCTCTCTTCTGAGATTTCTGAGACCAGCAGGTTCAAGGTTCAATCTGAAAATGTATGCTGCACTGTAAAAAATGATGAAATACAATTATCCATATATGCTAATGTAATATACGTACATACATTAAATGTCTGTATATGAAATATAATGTCATGTAAAGTAAAATCAGAAATGTAAACTATTAGTTCAAGTTTCAATCTAAAATCATTCAATTGATATTCTGCACTGTAGCAAATTATTTTTCAAAGTAAATAAGACCCAAATGTGATATATGTACATATACATTTTTCATATATGAAATATATTGTCATACTAAGAAAAAATGCATATGAAACCTATTAGAAATTGGAATGATTTCATATATTAACATATATATCTAGCCCATACAAATATGTATGTTTATGTACGTGTAATTCATTTTTGGACATACAGTATATGTGATGTAGGCCTACATGTATATCCATCCATAAAACATGTGAATACATGTGTGTGTATGAATGTATGTATATGTGTGTGTGTATATATATATACACAAAAATATATAAATGTATGTTTGTAATATGTATGTATATTTATGTGTGCATATATATATATATATATATATATATACAGTATATAATACACAAATATACCTATACACACACACATACATACATACTGTTGTATGCATATAGTTGACATATATAGATATATACATATTTTATGTCCATATACAGATTTTATTATGTGGATTTTATATGTTTTAATTATCTTCATCTACACAGTGAATGTTCATATGTGAAAATTATACATCGCTTTATAGGTAACATCACTCTTGATATGGGGCAAATGGGGTAAATTTAAACAAATATTAGAGCCTTCAAGTGTTAGATGCATAACATTTTTTTTAATTTTTTTCTAAATCTGCAATGAATGAATTTATATATTTTATGTCTTGAACATGCACGGATGAAAATAGTTTTCTCTCTCTCTCTCTCTTTATTGTCTGGCAGGAAGCACAATAGATGTGGAATGTGCTCACATTGAGTCTCTGCTCTCCGTCACACACACACACACACACACACACACACACACACACACAGACACACACACACACACACTCACACACACACACACACACACACACACAGTCACACACACACACACTCGCACACACACACACACACACACACTCTCTCACACACACACACACACTCTCTCACACACACACACACACACACACACGTTTCTTTTGTTAAAGTCAAGCCGTCTGAACGCTCTGATCCAAAGCAAACAGCTCACAATGAGTCCTGCTGACTCAGGACGTCCACAACAGACCACAGTAACTGAAATCAGTCTCCCGTTACAGCAGAGCGCACTGAGGACATGATATGCTAGATATTATTGTTATGAAAGTCAATGTGAAAACATATGTAGGGCGTGAATTGATTTTATCATCAGGAGTTGATTGGATGATGAATAGTGGGTGTTTCAGAGCTGAATGTGAGTTCATATTACATTAACGTTAACAGCATTACATTACGTCTTTATAGAAAGGCTAAACTGATGTCAGCTGAAAATAATTAGGATTTCCTGTTGACTTCAGCATTACACTGAAAAACTGGAAAAGTTTGGGGTTGGTAAATTTTGTTAATGTGTTCTTCTGCTCACCAAGACTGCATTTATTTAATTAAAATACAGTAAAATCAGTAAAATTGTGAAAAATTATTACAATCTAAAATAGCTGTTTTCTATGTGAATATGTGTTAAACTGTAATTTATTTCTGTGATGCGCAGCTGTATTTTCAGCATCATTACTCCAGTCTTCAGTGTCACATGATCTTCAGAAATCATTCTAATATGCTGATTTGCTGCTCAACAAACATTTCTGATTATTATCAATGTTGAAAACAGTTCATATTTTTGTGGAAACTGTGATGTATTTTATTTTTCAGGATTCACAGATGAATAGAAAGTTCAAAAGAACAGCATTTATTTGAAATAGAATTCTTTTGAGACATTATAAATGTCTTTTCTGTCTGGCGTGGGTTTTATCGGGGTGTGGTCCGTCTGATGGCTGTTTTTACGTCCTCTCTCTCTCTCAGATTAGACCCCATCTGCTGGATGTCCAGCCCATGATATCTCTTGTAGTGTTTTAAAGGCTTGTCATTACAGAAATTCCCCCTTTTTCCCCTCGCTGTGAGTAATTATCTCTGAGAGAGGGCCACATTAGTGCCCCGTTGGGCTCTCGGGGGGCGAGTGTCTGTCGTTCACGTCTCTCAAATCTTCTTTTAAGGTCAGTGTTTGTCCAGGGATCATCGCTACAGCACACACACACTTTCCTTGCTGCTCTTTGTTGTCTTGAGTGTAAAAGTGCAGTGATGCTTCGTGTCACTAAAAAGAATATTACATCAAAATTACACCAAAATAGACTTTGCAAGTCATGCAAATGTTGCAGTAATGAATTTGGTTGCTCTCAGCTAAACTTTACTGAGCACCTTTCTGTAGTAAATTAATGACGCTAACCTGTATAACTGACCATTTTTCCAGGCTTCCAAAGTTATAGTTCATATCATAAACTTCATCATAGATATAAATGTGCTGTAAAATGGGTTCTTTAGTTTTAGTTTTAGTTTTAGTTTTTTTTTTTACTAAAAAAGTGCTTAATTTAGTGAAATCTGAATTAACTAGTATTATTCAACTCAAAAATAAGATTTAATATGACTGAATGTCAATATATATATATAAATTACAGTACGTTTGCATAACAGAAACACCTTAAAAATAAAGCTATTTGATGAAATATATTAAAGGATTATATATATTACTATGTTTGCATAACTTACATGGCTTAAAATTATATTTGTAAATATTTTTAAGAATTATGTTGAATATAATTCTATATGTATGAATTTTATGTACAAAGTATATTCTATTCTATGTATTCTAAAAATAATATATGAATAATAATATATAAAAATATAAATATATATAATAATATAATATATATATAAGAATACAATATATTTAATAATAATAATAATATAAACACACACATGCTTTTTGATAATGTTTATAATTCTATTTTATTATCATTTAAAATGAATAATGAATAATTCTATTTTTTATTATTATTTATTATAATTCTATTATTTATCATATGTATGAATTACATATACAGTGTATATTATAAAAAATAATAACTTACATTTTCTATATATGCGTATACTGTAGTAATCTACTGTATTATATTAATATCTGTCTAGAAGGAAAAAGAAAAGACAGATTACTGTTTACACTGTAAAAAGTGAACTTTTTACAAAACTACTACTAATTCAGGTGTTAAGATCGCAAGAGAATTTGAGTTGACTGTGCATGTCTGTGCACCGCACTGGTTTCTGTGTGAACAGTGATAGTTGCAGTAGTTTCATGTGTGAATGCAGCTGTTCACTGTCCTTCTGTTCTCGCTCTCGTGTTGAATCCTCTCAGTGACACACGTACTGTATTCATCTCTGCTGAAGGACCGTCGTCTCTCACTTACTGGAACAACCTGGAGTCTCAGCGGTCAGGCTGTGTTTGTCGAGGACTGAGAGATAGAAGGGATTTTATGTCCTGATATTTTGGCGGCTGCAAAACCCATGAAATGATTTGTGGCTGATTCACTGAAGGAGCAAGCACAGACCAGAAATCTGACTTTATTGTAAAAATGTTGGAGTTTTTAATGCCGTACGGTTGTCTGGTGATGCCGATAATCTCAAGATCGGTCTGGTTTATTTAGTGTTTTATTTACTGCAGAAAACTGCCTGTCAGTGTGGTTTTGCAGAGTTTTGGATGGAGGTTAAGTGTGTGTTGTCTGCCGTTTGTTGTCCGGTCAGCAGATGGGCAAATACAGCAGGGCGGACCTCATCTGGACTCTAGTTCTGGTCCAGCTGGATCTGGTTCTGACTGAACGTGAGGAGTGCGGTGCTTTGCATTTTTTAGTAAACTTATCAAGTTTAACTGTTCTCATGCTGTAAATGTAATGCATGTTCTTAGATAAGATAAAGATAAAAATAAAGAAAATAATATAATTTTTGGTTTTTGTTTATGGGTCAAAGACGTTAAGATGTCCGCATCAAAAGAAATTTACAAAAGTGATTATATGTCCATAGAAAGCACATTGAATGTAAGTAAAGTGTCTACTTTTAAGGTTTCAAATACGTTTTTTGGAGAATAAAATGAAATAATGTTACATTGTCATTCAGTGTAACACAATATTTATGTAAAAATTCAAACAACATGCTTATTCTGACGTG
>NW_015657486.1:62427-65884 GCF_001515625.1 Sinocyclocheilus rhinocerous
GGGGAAAACAACAACAATTTAAAGCAGTATTACACTTATTGTTTTTATGCTTAGACCCTTTTTCGTCTTTGACCCTTATGCAATGAATGTCAGTGTGGTATGAAAACAACTTTTATTGTATGAACAAAAATTGTGCAAAACAAAACAACATATTTTGAAAAATGTTTACTAAACAGGGCAAATTATCATTAAAGCACAATTCTATAAAAGCGCAGATGGGATTGGAAGTTCTGCGGGTAATT
Organism: Sinocyclocheilus rhinocerous; assembly: GCF_001515625.1. Classification (NCBI taxonomy): domain Eukaryota; kingdom Metazoa; phylum Chordata; class Actinopteri; order Cypriniformes; family Cyprinidae; genus Sinocyclocheilus; species Sinocyclocheilus rhinocerous. Next base: position 62,670 of record NW_015657486.1, read on the forward strand.
TACTGACAAAGCACACATTAAAGAACACAGACGCAGCAGATAATTTCCATAATGACCAGCGCAATCTACCACCTGCTTTAAAACATGCTTTTTTTGGGGGCCTTAAATAATGGTGCAAATACTATCAATTTGACAAGCGCAAACGTTAGTAAATGGCATTGCAGTGCATCTGGTCCTTAGTGTTTATTTTGTTGTTGTTTTTTCTTTTTTCATATAATGAAAGTCATTAAGATCTGAAAAACATTCAGATGACTCTGACAAAAAGATGACTCTTTTTCCTCAGAACAGTAAACAAGATTTTGGTGGTGAAACCGTGGTGCTTGGTGATTCATAAAATGCAAGTCAATGGCTACCGTCACTTTAAGAGTCAAAAAAAGCATATACAGGCAACACAAAACTAATATCCATCGCTCCTGACGATAAACTGAGCTCTTATGAAGATGCTGAACATTATTTACAACATTATAAACAGTCTGGAGTGATGTCCAGTTCACGAACAAACCATTCTTTTGAACTGGTTCTTTTTGGTGAGCTAGTTGAACTAGTTCACCAAATCGGACTGAATCGTCTGAAACAGTTCGCAGCTCAAGCAGCACAGATCTACAAGTTACTCAATCAAAACTCACTTTCAGACGCTTGATAGTCACTCTGACTGGAAATAAGCCAAAATAGTGGTGTACGTTGTTGCGTAATTACATAAATGAACTGGTGAATCAGTTATTCGAACCAGAATCGAACTGTCCAAAAGAATCAGTTCACAGAAAACAATTGTATTTCCCCGTTTGCCTAAAGGCTCTGGATTACAGGTAATAATGTTGTAATGTTGTAATGTTCAGTTTCTTGCACAGACTGATCATTTCGCTTCATAAGACCTCAATATATCTCATATGCTTTTTTTGACTCTAAAGTGCTGTTAACCTCATTTTATGAATCACCGAGGACCACGGTTGCAGCTTAAAAAATCTTTACTGTTCTACTGAAGAAAAAGTGTCATCTTGGATGGCCTCAGGATGGGGAATTTAAAAGCACATTTTCATTTTTTGGGTGAACTATCTCTTTAATAAATGGCTTGTAGATGTGCATCACAGTATGTCATAAGGTCAAAGGTCGGAGGGGGTGTAGGTTAATGGATCAGGGTTTTATAACCAGGACTGAGCGATCTTATAAATGATATAACATGCATTATTTGGGAGCATTTTTAACAGTCCCCTTGCAATACTCTGAGTCACAGTATGCAAATGCAGCACGCAGCAAATCTGCCGTTTTATGTGGGCAGAATATTAAAACAACCTTTTGTTTTATGTTTAGTTGCACCACACATCATCTAGTTCAGTTCCTCGTAAGTATCTGTGCGTCATAGCAGGTTATGGATTATGTTTGTACCGCCTGGAACATGGCTCATTAATGCCTTAATTTTCATCAAGAAAAGGTCACAAGTGTGTTTCTCCTGACGTTTTATTGAGTCGAGAATAGACACAACTGAGTTATTTTGGCCTCTCGAATCGGATCACATGCACCAGGCGACCTGAAGCATACAGTGAACTATTAGCCGGCGTTATTGTAGTGGCTTCTGCACTAAATAGGAGCTTTATTTGTCTTGAATAGTTGATTGTTCTGTGTGATGTGGCATTTTGATTTTCAGCGATGAGCAGAATAATCTTCTCAATGCTTCAAGCCTTGATGACCATGATAGATTGTTACCTCGTGATGGTTGTCTTGTAGCACAAGATTCTTAAAAAAGACAATAAGTGTCAAATTAAAGCAAGGCTAAAATGAGTATGTGCGTGAAAATGTGTTTCAGATCAGGCTGCTTGTTGCGAGTCATTAATTGTTCGTCACCCTGAATGTAATTTTATTGCACAGATGTTGCTGTTTCATGGACAAATTTGCATTCTGTTTCATTTTGTTTCTGGAGTGAAATCCCTTTGGAGAAATAAAAGCAGTCATGCAGTGAGAGTATAGAGCTATAAAACGAATAATAAGTAAGCAGTTCTGATTATCTGATGAGAAACATTTGAGTTCATACTGAGACTTTTGAATGCACACATTGGTCTTTTAGTAAATCTAAGCACAGTTTGAGACATTAGCTATGTTTACATGCACCAAAATGATCCACTTATAATCAGATTGATGGCTCAGTCAGACTGAAAAACTTTCATGCAAACACATAGGGCTGCACAATTAATCATATTTTAATCAAATCAAAGTTTATTTATAGATCACTTTTTTAAAACAACAATTGTTTTCCAAAGTGCTGTACAAGCATAATCAAAATAAATTTTTTTTACATATAGCAAAAATAACAGATATTAACACTAACCAAATACATAAAACAGCTCTCATACTGAGTTAAATGCCAGAGTATAAAAATAAGTTTTAAGACTGGATTTAAAAACAGCAAGTGTTTGGGCCTGCCTAACATATAGAGGCAAGTTATTCCAAAGCTTTGGGGCTGCGGCAGCAAAAGCCCGGTCACCTCTGCTTTTCAGCCTTGTTCGAGGTACAACCAAGCGTAAACGGTCAGCTGACCTAAGTGCTCTTGATGGATCATGCGGTTGTATTAAATCAGAAAGGTAACTTGGTGCCAGTCCATTTAATGACTTATAAACTAAAACCTTAAAATCAATTCTAAAACGAACAGGAAGCCAATGAAGAGAAGCCAGTATGGGTGTAATTTGTTCGCGCTTGTGCGTCCCTGTTAAGAGACGAGCAGCAGCATTTTGTATACCATCTGTAAACGTTTGAGGGAGGCCTGAGTGATACCAACATAGAGGCCATTACAATAGTCAAGACGGGTCGAGATAAAAGCATGTATGACCTTTTCAAAAGCATGTATGACCCTTTCAAAATCATTACAAGACAAAAAAGACTTGACTTTGGATAATTGCCTCAACTGGAAAAAACTAGATTTCATTACTGAATTAATTTGTTTATCCCATTTAAAATCACTATCTATTATAACACCCAGGTGTAACGGACGGAACACAGGAAGCGTGCGGATCCATCTGCAAGGCTTTATTAATAGAGACGTGGTCAAAAACAGGCATAGGTCAGACAATGGCAAACAGGTATATAGATGGCAAGGCAAGAGGGATAATCAAGGTACAAGGCAAAGGTCCAGGCAGGGGCAAACAGTATCCAATAGGGCGAGACTCGAGAGATAATCCAGGTAAACAGGCAGTGATCAGAACACGGGGAAACAGACAAGGCAAGAC
>NW_015657486.1:66551-70055 GCF_001515625.1 Sinocyclocheilus rhinocerous
TCAAATAGCTTGAAAAAGCGCCGTGCGCATTTTATTTTCACTTTCAAATTAGCGGCAATTCGGTGTTGATTCAATTCAAGCAACAACAACGTCAAACTCATAGAACTTTTATTAACAAAACGAATAAAAATACACCATATATGCCTAATAAAATAACAAATTACTTAGGCTACACAAAGTTTAAATAGGTATATAAAACTGAAAATCAGCAAACACTGTGGAACCAAATAAATAAGAAACATAGAACGTTTATTAGCAAAACGAATAAGAAAGCTTGGAGGCACGGCATATACACCTTGATGTAAAATAAAATAAATAAAATACACAAAGTTTAAATAAAGTAATCAGCAAACAGTGTGGAACCAAATAAATAAGAAGCGAATGTCAGTCAGCTCGACTCACTCTCCTCATGTGATAAATAAAATCTGACTCCTGCTCCTCATTCGCGCACGGTTCGGCACGCTGCATTGAGCGTTTCGTTTTTAAAAGTGTCTGTCCTCTAACTGAACTAGGCTAAATGATTTTTGTTACTATAAAAAAATCAAAACGACGTTGGGGGTGGTGCCCCCAACATAGGCAAATCATAGGCAAATGACGTAACCGGTGTTGCGGCTTAACACCGGAATAACCGAAAACACCGTCTATCGCAGCAAGCCTACACCCAGGTTTTTAACATTTGGCTTTACATATGATTTTATAACATATCGTCTGTATAACAATGAAATGAGATGCCGTATTTCCTAAAAATGAACCCTAACTGAAGTAGATATAAGAAAATAAAATAGGTCCAAGAATGGAACCCTGAGGGACACTAATCGCAGTCACAATTTCTGCTTCTCTCAAATGTTTTTTTTTTCATCTGCGATATTTGCCCTCTGCTTATTTATCCTGAAAACATTTTTTTTAATTTGGAATTTGCGTTATGTTGCATGGGTAACGAGCTTTCATGGTTGCCATTGCCAGATTTCAAGAGTTTAAATCCCCAATCAGAGCTTTTCTCAAAAATGTATACATTTTCTGCCCATTGGTTTGCTTACTCTTCTCAACCTGGCAACCATGAACTTTGCATGTGCTCTATAATAATTGTGATTATATTTTTTGAGCAAAATAATCATGATTATCCATTTAATAAATAATAATCATGATTTAATAAATTTGATAAATAAATAATCATTGATTACCCATTTTACAATAGTAATGCAGCTCTGCAAACACCTGATTATTTATTAAATATTTGCTAAAAGAGCTGAACTTTGTTCATAATAAATATAATGCACATGTAAATTAATGTGTGAATCAGATTGCACCGTTCAGGGTCCATATAATCTAACTTTCAGAATCTGAAATCGGATTGGAGTCATTCTGATTGACGGAAATCAGTGCATGTAAAAAAAAGAAAAAAGAAAAAATATTGTTGATGATCTTTTCTTATACTCTTGAAGTAATGTTTGATTACTGGAAATTTTTCCCTAGACTTTCAAGAGAAAAAAGGTACAAAAGCTGCTACTGGGGCATTACTCTTTCAAAAGGGACTAATATGTAGACTACCATTTATGTGCTAATATGCATGCTTTAGGTACTAAAATGTACATTTTGGCACTAATATGGAACCTTGAAGTATTTAAATGTAAAAAAGGGACAAAAGTTTACCTTTTGAAAGAGTCCTGTCCCAGTGAGAGCTTTTGTACCTATTTGTCTGAGAGTTTGGTCTCACAGCTGTGTAGAATAGAGATCTCATGTGTGATTTTTCTCTCTTATGTTCACCAGCATTTCTAAATCTGTCCCAGCCAATCAGCAGCACAGTATTTCTCCAGATGTCCAATCACAGGTCATGTGTCTAAAACCCCCACTAATGAGTCACGAGGCCGTTTTCCAGCCACCCTTTTGCCCCCGTGTGATGGGACCTGGTAGTTTTCGACACGCTTTCATGGGAAATGCTCTCTTGGAATCCGGACGAGCTTTCTTTGGCGCTGTTTGGTTTTGGGGAATCTATCATTTGCGGGGAGTGGACGTCTGCCGCTGGTGTCGCTCCGAAGCGAAACATCATAGAGTCTCCGAGCGCTAATACGAGCCACAGATGGACTGAAGTGCTAGTCGGGCTTTAGGGGAAGATTATTGTGCTTGGTTGAAGAAAGCTGCGCTTAAGTGATGGATTTAGCACACTTTGGCATGCTGCAGTTGTCAAATAGCACAATAATTAATTCAGGTTTTTTTTTCCCATGATGGTTTGTTTGAAGCTGTAGCATTTTCCATTATTGTCACATGAAAAGGAATACCTGCAATTTGCAGGAAAATTGTACCATTTCATATCTGCAATTATTGAAATGGAAGCATGAATGCAGAAGCCATGCTTTCAGGCTTCAGGCTGCATTTGCAATTTCTGTTAAAGGTCTGAAGTAATCGATGGCGGATGCATCCTTTAGAGACCGGACACGCTGTCTGTCTGTACGGCGGTGGAAAATAGAAAAACAAAAGGAAAAACAAGGAAAAGCACCAAGTGAAGTGCATCAGGGTCATTAATAATATTACGAGCGGATGCTTTTGTCCCGCTGCGCTCTGTTTGCTGTTATTAAGTGCTGAATGTTGTGCCGGATTCCATTTATTTTCAGATTTTACAGCTCAGGGCGAAGCGATGATTATAAAACAAATATTACTTGTGCTCTGTGGCTCAAGCTGCGGGAAACACACAAATAAAACAACTTTATACAGTAGAAACTTTTATTGCAATAGCAAACACAATAAAGGATAAAATGCACTGCCGTTCTAGACCACTGACTCTTTGAGCTTCATTTCTTATCTGCATTCTTCAGCAAGACTTCATCGACACTTGTAAAACGGCTCAGTTTTCATAGTTTCGCTCTTTTTCTCAGAGGAGTCATATATTAGGAGAAAGCCACTTTCCTGACGGCGTAAAACGGAGCGAGGGTCGGATCTTAATCCGATGCTATCTGGAAAAACGCTGAGCCCTTGGCCCGCTGGCACGGAGGTTGCGTCCCTTATGTAAACGGAACAAATTCTTTTTCACACTAATGGCGTATCGCATTAATGCCCGTGGAGGTTTGTACACAAGGTCAGGCTAAAGGGCCACTGGAGGCCAAGACTTATCTCACGTCCCTTAAGAAATGAGAATAAACGCCATTGTGCTTTGGCATGTTAAAAACGTTTTTGTCTCCTTCAGAAGCAACAGTAGTTCTCTTTATGAGCTCAGTATTCATAATGATGGAAAAACTCAAGGTGTGGCAACATCTCGTCTACACTTTCTATCTAGAGCTCAAGCACAACAGTTAACAAAACTATTTATTCAGTGTTTTTTGAGCCTAATTCAGACAAGCATGACATTTGCACAGTAATTGCATTTTTTTTCTTTTAGGTTGTGTTGCTAGAAGTATAATGCAGTAGAAGTAAAAAGTAAAAGTATAACCTGACACACCAGAACTTAAACCATCTCTGCTTAGCTACCTAGTTTAAACAGATATTTATTTCTGAGATTCGGGAATTGCTTTT
>NW_015657486.1:70121-76011 GCF_001515625.1 Sinocyclocheilus rhinocerous
ATTATTTTTTTTTTTTCTGCCAGTGAGAGTAAATTCAATTTAATTTAATTTGTTCTCTTTTACTCCGTTTCGTTTTTCTAATTCCGTCTCGTTCTTCTAGTTTTAGTTGTTTGTGATCACTAGATGTTTATAATATGACACACCAGAACTCAAACCATCTCTACTCAGCTGCCTAGTCTTATCTCACGTCCCTTAAGAAATGAGAATAAACGCCATTGTGCTTTGGCATGTTAAAAACGTTTTTGTCTCCTTCAGAAGCAACAGTAGTTCTCTTTATGAGCTCAGTATTCATAATGATGGAAAAACTCAAGGTGTGGCAACATCTCGTCTACACTTTCTATCTAGAGCTCAAGCACAACAGTTAACAAAACTATTTATTCAGTGTTTTTTGAGCCTAATTCAGACAAGCATGACATTTGCACAGTAATTGCATTTTTTTTCTTTTAGGTTGTGTTGCTAGAAGTATAATGCAGTAGAAGTAAAAAGTAAAAGTATAACCTGACACACCAGAACTTAAACCATCTCTGCTTAGCTACCTAGTTTAAACAGATATTTATTTCTGAGATTCGGGAATTGCTTTTTTTTTTTTTCTGCCAGTGAGAGTAAATTCAATTTAATTTAATTTGTTCTCTTTTACTCCGTTTCGTTTTTCTAATTCCGTCTCGTTCTTCTAGTTTTAGTTGTTTGTGATCACTAGATGTTTATAATATGACACACCAGAACTCAAACCATCTCTACTCAGCTGCCTAGTTTGAACAGAGATATTTATTAAGTCTCAGGAATTGCTTCACAATTGTTTCATATTTTTCTATTCTAGTAATGTACTGTAATTCCACTCAGGCCTGGAAGCCGCACAGAAAAGTATTGCTGATGTGTCAAATAATGCCATGGTTATTATTTGTTAGTGAAGAGCAGCTTTTCCCCGCCATTTGGGTGGTTGTCTCTTTCTTCTCGAAGTTCTTGTAATAGTTTTTGCTCTGCTGTGGTTCTGAATCTCCATTAATCTCTGCAATGCAAACGTTTACAGTCACAGACTAAAGGAAACAGAACCGCTCAGATTTCCCAGCGCAGTGTCGCTCCCAGCAGGGTTCTGTCTCCGTCAAGTATTTCAAAGCCTCTCTTCTTCAGTAGAGCGGTCTGTCTATCACACCAGCTCTATGAAACCCACCGCACCAGATGAGAGACCCCCGTGATTCCCGGCTCCAGGCCAAAAAACAAATGCCCCACGAAGGGCTGAAAGAATGGGCTTCAAAGTGGCCAGTGGTCCGTTTGAGGAGGGACACCAGGCCAGTAGCTCACAGTGGAATCTTCTTTTAAGGGGATGAAGCAGATCTGTTGTCCGAATAACAAAGCAAGATAATTAAACCCTCTTTGTGCTCTAGCGGCCTCAAAAGAGTCTCTCTGGAGACCGCCGACTGGAACCGCCATGCTGGATTTGGGCGTTTTTGTGCCGTCGCATCTGATTGGCTGCCAGTGTCAAATGCCTCCGATCATACAGATGTGCAGTTCGAGAGTACGTTTACACGACAACGATTGTATTAAAACAAAGGTTTTTCCTTTGCATTTTTGAAAAGTTTTGCGTATAATGTTGTCAAAACAAGCCCCGTTCACATGGATCCGCAAAAACAACTAAAAACGCTGCATTATGCATCAGTAGTTGGTGATGATACTTTGTAAAGAAGCTCTGTTCCTATAGAGCGAACACATAATACACGTGTATGACGTCACCATTTTCACAAATTCATGTTCTTATAGTTTACACCGAGACGATAATGGTATTGTTTTCAAAAACTTGCACTTTGAAACCTTTTTAGGCTCGTGTAAATTAACACCCAAAACAAAAAGTTTTCAGTTTTTTTAGTTGAAAACGTTTTTTCCTTTATGTTTTTAAAAAGTTTTGTGTACGGACGACAACGTTGTCAAAACAATCTCCGTTCACATGGATTCGCAATAATGACTAAAGACGCTGCATTATGCATGCCGGGCCACTAGTTGGCGATGTTACTTTGTAAAGAGACACTACACACTTGTGCACACATGCATTCTTATAGACTGGACACATCATATGCATACATATTAGGTCAAAGTTGCATACATATGAATGGCCAAATTGCATAAAAAGTTTGTTTTTAGTTGAAAATGGTTTTTACTTTGTTTTGGAAAGTTTTGTTTACAGAAGACAACATTGTCAAAACAATCACCGTTCACGTGGATTTGCGAAAATGACAAAAAACGTTGCATTATACATGTCAGGCCACTAGTTGGCGATGTTGCTTTGTAAAGAAACACTACGCACTTGCGCACATATGCATTCCTATAGAGCGAACATGCAATATGCATGTGCATGAAGTCACTGTTTTCACAAATAGTTTACACGGAGATGATAACAGTATCGTTTTCAAAAACTTGCACTTTGAAACCAGTTTTCAAAAGTTTGCATTTTCAGGCTCTCAAAGCACCGTTGTTGTGTAAACGAACAGCAAAAATGCATGAAAGTTTTCCGCTTTTTAGTTGAAAACAGTTGTGTAAAAAACCCCTGAGAGTTGAAAATGGATTCTAATCACTTCTTTGAACTTTTTTATAGACTGAAGTTTGAAATCAGCCAGAAATGCGTCACGTAAAGCGAGTTAATGCTATTTCTTGTAGGCTTTATTTGTTTGAATAACTCTTCGGGCTGTCAGCATTACCGGCGTTCAATTAGATGGTTGTGGATTTTTTCGAAGGCTGTCGATAGATGTGGATTTTACAGTCATAAATCATACAGAGTCACTGTAGAATAAATTAATGACAACTTGGCTAGACATTAGGCTTTGGCTAAAATCTGCTCCGTTTACAAAAAAAAAGCTCAGTTTTGGAAACACATTAATTAGCCCTTGCACAACAGAGTGAGAGTTACCCAGAAGACACCGCTCACTTTCGCTTCATAATTGATTCGGTGGCCATGCCAGAACTGGTTTTCATCAAGCCAGCGGCCTGAGCCCTCAGTCTCAAGCTTTTATGCTGAAAACGACAATGTGCGCTAATTGTTTGATGTTAAGTACGAGCCATCAGTCAGGGCTAATTATGGCGCGGTCATAGCGCATACTCCTGGGTCCAATAAACTCCAACAACATTATTTGGGAAATGGGAGGGAAAAAATCGGCCAGGCTCAAAGACAGTCCCGCTGTTATGCCAGTAATTCAATTATCACCTGCCTTTGGTAATGGCTAGTTAACACAAATATTACTCTTTATGTTTGGCTGAATGAGATTAATGAGTCGCGGGGAACTAGTCACGGGTCCGCAGGGTGCACACGCTGCTGAGTTTTACAAGAGAAACTGTTAAAGGGAGGCAAATCTATTTCCTACAACCACACATGTGTATTTTATACGTCTGCTCCTGCACATCTGCACGATTCCAGGCTGTGCTTTTGAATGATTAGGTTTTAAAACAATATTACAGGAGCATCAGTGCTGTTCTGAATGTCATCATGCTGCAGCTGATCACATGACTGATATTTAGTCTGAAAGCATGTGTGTGCGAGTGTGCTTTTGCTTGTATTCAACAAGTTCAATATACAAGTTAATATTGGGTAAAGTACATTTTAAACACAGTATTGTCAATTTGTCTGTTTTTGCTTTGCCAATGTACATATTTTCAAACAAAGCCACAGCAGAATTTAACATTGTGCATTTCCGACTGAGTAACTGCAATCCACAATGAATCAGTGTTGTTGAATGAATCAGTTAAGTAAATCGTTCAATGACTTGTTCATAAAAACAACCGTTTTGCTCACGAGTGAATCAACGTTGTGGAATGAACTGGTTGAGTAAATGATTCAATGACTCATTCACAAAGACAGCCATTTGTTTAGTTCACAAATGAATCAGTGATGTTGAACAAATCAGTTGAGTAAATGATTCAATGACTCGTTGATAAAGACAGCCGTTTGTTTCGTTCACAAATGAATCAGTGATGTTGAATTGAATCAGTTAAGTAAACCATTCAATGACTCATTCATAAAGACAGCCATTTGTTTCGCTCAAGAATGAATCTCTGCTTTTTAACGAATCAGTTGAGTAAATGATTCAATGACTTGTTTATAATTTTGTTTGAATTGTCTTTGTTTGTCTGAACGAATCAGTGTTTTGAACAAATCATTTAATGGATGATTTAGTGATTCACTCATAAAAAGCAATTTGTCGACTGGTTAAGTGTTGTAACTTGCAAAATGACTCACAAAATACACCACTATTACACAGATAGGACGAATGTATGTTTTCTTTTTGACAAGGCAATACAAGTTTCTTTATATAGCACATTTAATACAAAATGACAATTTAAAAATAATCATAAATAATTATAACAGATGCAAAAGAAAAAAAAAAGACATGTAGTTTACTTCTTTGATTAATGATCTAGATTTGACCTTGAACCACCTCTGGTTTTTCAGATCATGATTTTGCATGCATTTTGTTTGTCTTGTAAATATATATATGCTGCAACCTGCATAAAACTATATTGCTTTCAGTAAATAACAATTAAATAGTCTGTAAAACAAGTCAGCAGCCTTCATTTTATTCAGCAGAGGATCGTTTGTAATGTAGAGTTATATATGGAGATCAAAGTCTCATGTAAATGGGCAGTTGTTCTCCGTCTGTGCTCGGCTGGATGTCGCTGGAATCGTGAATGAGCGTTCCGGCTGAGTATGAGGTCAAAGGTCAGGTTGTTGCGGCAGCTGCTGGTTTCTCATTGAATATGCAGACGGATGATCTGCACAGAGGACACCAAATATCACTGTCTCCCCTGACATTACGCCACGCCGCTCTGTTTTCATGCTTTAAGTTTCTAATTATTCATCGGCGATAGTTAGCCAGTAATGAGAGACATTTCTGCAGCACTTCCTCCTATGTGTGACCCGCTGCGCTCTGATTAGTATGCGTCTCTAGCACGGCTAATTGTGGGTAGAAAAGCTCATTGTTCCTCGGGCTTCCTGTACAAAGAGCATTAGCAACAGTGTTTAGCAGCTAGGGACCCAAGACAAGCTCGCTTTTTGTCTTTGCGGACCCTTAGCGCGACCCCCCCCGGTGTAAAATCAGCCCCGACCCTACGAACGTGACAAGGTCAAGGCCTAAACGCTGTTTTCAGCGCCCGAGAGGTTTAAAGCGGCGACGACGTTACTCATGTGCTTGTAAAATGGAGGGAAAAGCAGCACTGGTGTAACGTAACATCAGGGGACCGTAAAACTCTGAAGCCCCTTTAAAACAAATAGATGGATTAGATTTCTGTCAACACTGACTTTATTAGCTGAACGACTCAAACTCAACCAGTTTAGAGAAGGTCTCTTTCATTTAACATAAAATACCGTGTGATTGTTTTTAGACAGGATCTAAAAAAAAAGAGCATCTTTCATCGCTTTTGCTTTATTTGACTCGTATTGTTTTTATTTTATTATTCAATCTCAGATTAAGAGCAATGTTGGTTAAAGGGTTTACTTTCTTTTTTTTATTCATGTTTTTATAACTACAGTATATTTGTGAAAATGCCATGATAGGATTACAAGTATAAATCTGTTTATTATATAGACTGTTTTTTTCCCACAAAGTATTTTTTTCTTATATATATAAATTGTATTAAATACATTATACTGTATATATATATATATATATATATATAAATGTGTGTGTGTGTATGGGATATAAATTATATACATTCAATTTATATTAAATATATACTATATTTAGAAACATAAATTGCAGCAACACTTGCTGTATGTACTATCTTTAAATTAATTATTGTGTATCATATATATTTGCTTTATATCGGCCATCAATCAACCAGTTGACCATTAAAAAACCTGTATCGGTTGACAACTAGTACTTAAAGTGGTGTTATGGTTAGTGGTCGACCG
>NW_015657486.1:76021-85402 GCF_001515625.1 Sinocyclocheilus rhinocerous
CAACAGGGCACTCAGTATTCTGGGAAGTTTGTGTGCATTGGGAATCTTTTTTTTTTTTTCTTCAAATAAAGCCAAGGTAACACTCATCTTACATACAGCACGCAATGAAAATGACATGAATATGACGGTGGGCAAATGCATAAAGTGCAGCATAATTTAAAAATCACGAGTTTAAAGTTTGTCGATCAAAAGCAATCGTTATAATACTTTTTGTATACATTTAAATTCCTTTGTTTAACAGTTCTATCTGATTATTAGATAGGCTTCTATCCATATTAGACAGAACCGAACGACGACAGCGAACAAGAGGGAGAATGTGAGCACTGTGTGTTCAGGCGCTGCCGTTCTCAGCGCCGTCAAAATAAAAGTCTGCCAAACAGGAAAAACTTATCGGTTGATGCCGCTATTTGAAAAATGCCAAATATCGGCCGATATATCGGCCTTGGCGATATATCGGTCGACCACTAGTTATGGTATTAGCGTCATGGTAGTTTCCTTTTTTGTTAAAGAAAAAGTGCAGTCTAGTCCAAAAAACTGGTGAATCATTTGGGCGTTGAGGTTTTTGTAATGGTCTGGATGCTTCTTTTTTCCTTTCTCATCAGATAATTTATAGCTCTCAATGAACATTTTTCTCTCGTGTGCGTTTAATCTGGTTGGAATTAGTCATCCATCATTGTTACACAGTCATTTTTTACTAACGGCTCACCATCGTCCACAGAACATGAGCGTTTCAGTCGCACACGTTTGTGTTTTATGAAATCAGAGGGTGTTTACACGGGTCACTTCTGATCTACAGATTACCATAAAAAAGCAATAAACCACACTTTACCAGGAGCTGTGATGAAATCCGTGCGAGTTTGTTTGTTCATCCAGATGTATTGATGAGAATGATTCACTGTTTTCATTGGTGTTTCCTCACTGTTTCCAAACGCTGAGCTGATAAACTCCCGTATCGAGTCGACTCATAACACCGGACACATGGGGGGATTTCACCTCCGAGGAATATAAACCTTTTATTTATTGATTTCCCAATGTTTTCTTTCCTCCGTTCTGCGGTGAGCAGCGGATGAGAGAAGAAAAACAAAGATCCTCCACATCAGATGTTATTGGAAAAGCCTCTTTCTCTCCGAGTCCTGCAGACCGGTTTTTTCCTGTCATAATTCCCTTTATATCTAATACACACATGGCTTTCTCATAGACAAACTGAGATATACTTAAAACGTAACTTTATTAATATATTTGAAGGGTGTAATATCAAGTCAGCATGAAATTCACAACCCATTTTGTGTCTGTAATGTGCTGTATTTCAGAGCGAAACCACACTGTAAAACAAATTTTCAAAGTTGCAATTATTGGAGTACATTTGAAATACATTTCACTTTTAATTCAATGTGTTGCTTGGCGTTTCTTTATAATTACTTGTGAAATTTACTACTAGCAACTTCTGAGTGAAATTTGTTTTCAACGTAAATCCTACGACATTTTTTTTTTCAGTGCGGAATTTTTTTCATTTAAAATAAGAAATAAATAACCAAATAAATAAATACGTAAATAAAATAAAATAAAAAAATTCTGGCCAAAGCATATTTTAAATATATGCTAAATATATGTGGAGCTCATTGAAATATATTTTTGAAATTGAAAATATATTTAGTTTCAACCTTCACTGAAAAAAATTATTAATTGAATTTACAAACAAATTTTTTAAGGTAAGTGGTTGCAATCAGTTTATTTTAGCTACATTTAAATAAACAAATTTAGTTGACTAACTTTCAACATATTTTTTTTATTAAATGTAGCTAAAATATATTGTTTGCAACCACTTACCTTAAAAAAAAAGTGTAAATTCAATGAATAATTTTTTTCAGTGTTCATGTACCAAAATATAAATATATTTCAAAATGTCTTTCAGGGGCAAGAAAATTATCCATTACTTATTTTTATTCAGATGTGTTATAAGTTTACTCATGTTACAGACAACAAAAAGTTTTTCTTCAAATATGACATGTGAGTTTGTTTTCTTGAATTGGAATATATAGACAGCAAAATATATTTTTGAATGCTTTAAAAAAATAGATTTAAATTTTTTAAGTATATATATAAAAAAATGGCCAGAAATATATATATATATATTGGAAAAAATGTAGGATAGGACTTGATTTTATCCATCAGAAAAGGACTGGATAGTGAAAAGTGTCTATATAGGACTGGCGATGCGAGCTGTCAGTGTAATTGGGTTCATTATTTTGATGAAATATTATAAAAGCAAACATTTTTTCGCAGTAATGTGCTCTGATGAATCGTTCCCAATAAGACCAAGAACACGAAGCCCATCAAGAAAGTAAATAAGGTCCGTTTTGATTTCATGTTGACTCCATGTACCGCAGTATTTCATCTCTTTATTCATTCATGGCTTTGTTTATTTGCTTCAGTATGTGCTCAATCATCGTGTGTTGGAGTGTGTTTTGTTTTCCAGCTGACGTGAAGCGTGTTTGAGGTTTTGAAGGGCTGCGTCGGGCTTCGGTTTCAAGGGTCAAACGCCGTGACCTCTGGAGGTCTAATGTAGCGCTTTATGCAAATAGACGAGGTTTGTTTGTTGCTTTGTGTCTTGTTGACATTTCAAAAGATGTGAAAGTCTGTGCAGGCTTCGATTACACGTCTGTTTCTGTACTAGAGGCTTGCATCAAACACGTGTCGCTTTTAAAGCCGTTTATGAGAAACGAGAAACACAAGCCGCGTCTCTCAGAGCTGACAAACCACACGGTTTAGATGTTCAGAAAGAGACAGACGAACGCTGGGAATGCCGCTGTGGTTTCGGGATACATTTTCTCCTTGAGAATCGTTTAGTTTTGATTACAAATCCACTCGTTTGCTGGCATTGGCTGAGCGGAGTTATGTGCAACACTAACAAGTTAATCATACCTTTGCCACAATGTAAATAAGTCTTTAAAACGCTCGGGTCTTGTGTCCGTCCAAGAACGCTCCTCGGGAGATTTCCCGTTTTCACAAAAGAAGGATCGAGTGGCTCTTGCATCACTTTTGTGGATTTTAGCGCTAGTCTTTTAATCGTGAGATTAGGCGCAACTGCAGCAGATCAAAACAAGACAAGCTTCGATGTGACCAAACGAGCACAAAACCCTGATTACAGGGCGCTTTCAGCAGAAGTGTGTTTTTCCTGCTTTCTTCCCCAGCCGTCCGCAAACATTCCAGCAGATGAGTCTGTATTAGCCACGTCTCACGTTCAGCAGCTCTGAGCTGTGATATCTGGAGATCGGCCTGTGAGAAACCACTGTCGTGCCAAAACCAGACCTAAATGATTTCATTGGCTGAAAGAACAGTTTTGGAGAATTCTGTTTTAGTTTGTGTGTGTGTGTGTGAGTGTGTGATATATATATATTCATTTTGTGAATCCTGAAAAATAAAATATCACGGTTTCCACAAAAATATTGGTCAGCACAACTGACACTGAATTCAGCTTTAATCACAGAAATAAATGACATTTTACTATATATTACAAAAGAAAATAGGTATTTGAAATTCTAATAATATTTCAAATTTTTGCTGCGTTTCCTGTATTTTTACAGTGAGCAAGAAGATATGTCTTTTAAAGTTTTGAACAGTAGTGCACATTTCTTTATGTACTGTAAATAACAGCATGCATGTGATGTCAGTGTTATGCATTGCAATACTGTATTTTCTTAAAACACTGAACTGTATAATGATGCTAAATTCTCAAAGGATAGCTCTGTTTATTATTAATATTTGAGGCATCAGTCTCAGTGTACTGTAGTAGCAGCACAGTGCGTCTTTGTGCTGGAAGAGTGTGATTCCCGCTGGATGTTTTTCCCAGTGTCTGTCACAGGGTCACGCAGCCGTCTGGGAGATAAAACTCTTTCCCGTTCCTCTTATTTTCCAGACCGGCTCATTATGAATTCTCACTTGGTGTCAGAGGTCTGCTATTTCAGGATTCTGGAGGTTTTCTCTCAGCCAAAACAAAATGTGTGAATAAATACGACTTAAAGAAGCACCAAAAATGAGCTCAATAGAAGAAATAAAGTAAGAAGGAGAAAGCAAGAAAGAAAGAAATGACATGAGGGTGAATGAATAAATAAATGGTGACAGACTTTTCATTTTTGGCCTTTACTGTCAATATTAGTCATGTGATGTCACGGCGAGAGGGAAAGAGCTATAATTAGGAAAGGGAATATAAAACACATTTCGGCAGGCTGTATTTTTCAAACTATTGCAGGGGCGGATTGTTTTATGAGCTTTGTGATTGCGGCGGCCCTCCGGAGGCAAATATTTGGCGATTCGGCAGGAAATTAAAATGAGAAATGTTGCACTGACAACTAACTGAAAACTTACTAAAACTAAAAATGAAATAAATAAATGAAAGCTAAATAGAAATAAAAACAAACAAACAAATGTAAAATACCAAAGTACATAATAAAATTGCTAAACTGCAAAATTTCTAAATTGCTAAAACTAATATTAAGATAATAAAAATATAAAAAAATAAATAAAACGCTAATTCTCAATATTTGTATATTGATACTTAATTATAAAAAAACAAAACATTTTGATAATTGAAATAAAGCTAAAATAAATTTAAATATAAATATTGGATAAAAATTGTAAAATTTAAATGAAAATTAGAATGTTGCATTGGCAACTAACTTAAATAAGTTGAAATTACTTAAACAAAAAAATTAAAGCTATTTTATAGAAAAATAAAAAACCTAAAATCAGAAGTAATAATTTTCAGTAATTAAAGTAGCAATAAAATAAAATATAAATATTAGATGAAAAATGTAAAAAACTGAAAAATTTAAGAAATTACAATTCTTAAAAAACTTGAACTTTAGGAAATGTTACTAAATTACAAAATAAAACAAGTTACTAAATTGCTACAATTAAAATAAAATAATAAAATATAAAAACTAGTGCGATTATTCGCATCCAAAATAAAAGTTTTGTTTACATAGGCCTAATATACAGTATGTGTGTACTGTGTATATTTATTATGTATATATAAACTAATAAAAACAAATATAAAAGTCTAATTAAAAGTCATATAATATATATTTACACTGTATTATATACTATAATAGCATATAAATAATACTAATATAACATTAGGCAGGATGGTTGATTAGTAGTGTTGTCATTATAAATGTTACTGTTTTTATCAGTGCTGCTTTAAACAATGAATCAGGGGACTAGTCTGTTGTTAGTCTGAACAAAGAATCTATTCAGTAACTATTTGATTATAAGCATTGCTTTAAAGGGAATGAAGTTGGAGATGCAACTTCATCTCAGCAGTGAGCGGTAATAGCACTAATATTTATTAATTTTTTTTGCATATGGAGCACTAAACTATCTTTGAGAAGAAGATGCATCTGGATTCAGCTGAATGTGAGTTTTGAGATCCAGAGCAGCGTTACACGTTTATGCAGTGAATATGTGTGTGTGAGAATATGAGTAGAAGTTGTTTTATGTGAGCAGGATCGTGCAGAACTGCAGAGTGTCGTGTTTCTTACCATTAGCAATAAACTGGTGTTTATAATTTCTCATGTTTTCGGATCGGTCAAACCTCAAAGTGCCGCGTGGATCGAGACGCCTGCCAACGTTTCCTCGCTCTCGTAAAGCAGTGAAATCAGCACATCTGGAATCCTCTGCGTCTGAACATCTCTTTTTCTTGTGGGATATTCATAAGTCCATTTTTCCATAATGTAGATGCATGTTGGGATGAAGCGGGACGATCAGATCCAGACCACACGGCTGTGTTTGTGAAGCCTTTCTGGCTCGTCTGCCGGTGGAAGTGAGTTTATTCGTTTCTAAAGCCAAGGATAAACACTTCTGATTCCACTCCATCTTCATAATAAGATGGACAAGATGATAAGAAGAGCGTTTGGCGGAGGAAGACGAGGCGATTCTTCACGTGATGTTCGTACTGGATGAGATTCACCTGTTGTTTTTCATGAGAATAAGTTTAAATTTGAGTACTTAAATTACTAAAACTAGAAATGAAATAAAACTTTAAAAATTTTTTAATAATAATAATATATAAAAAATAAATAAATATAAAAATCAAATTCAAAATACTATACTAATTAAAAACGACAAAATAAATTAAATTAATTAATGTAATTTAAATCTGAAATAAATATATATATATACATAATTAATATAAAAAGCTAATTCAAAATATTAGCGTAATATTATTATACTAATTAATAACTGTTAAAATAATTTTCAGTAATTGAAATAAAGCTGATATAAAATACACAAATAGAATA
Organism: Sinocyclocheilus rhinocerous; assembly: GCF_001515625.1. Classification (NCBI taxonomy): domain Eukaryota; kingdom Metazoa; phylum Chordata; class Actinopteri; order Cypriniformes; family Cyprinidae; genus Sinocyclocheilus; species Sinocyclocheilus rhinocerous. Next base: position 82,321 of record NW_015657486.1, read on the forward strand.
AATTATTTTCAAATTTTGAAAACTTTTTTTCAAAAACGTAAATGGAAATTATACATGTTGCCTTTGCAGCTAACTGAAATAAATATTAAAATAATTTTCAGTAATTTAAATAAAGCTGAACTAAAATAAAATAGATTAAAAATTAGAAAACTCTGAAAAAGTTAACTAATTTAAAAACTTAAATGAAAATGATAAATGTTGAAAAATGTTAAAAACTGAAGTAAATAAGTTGGAGCACTACTAAAACTAAAACTGAAATTAATTAAAAAAATGATGCTAAAAAAATAAATGTTTAAATAAAAATGAAGGCAGAGGAAGGCTGAAGCGATTCTTTATTCTGGATGTGATTGACCTGTTTTTCCTGCTCTTTATGAGGAACCTAAACAAGCGGCTTCAGTTCACATGTTTCTGATTTAAACTTCATCTCCTCTCTCGTATTCGAAGCATGAAACTACATTTTATCCGCTGAAAAGCCTCCTGTGCCCCGCAGGTTTGGGTTCGTGGAGCTCATGAGGTGTTGAGACGGCAGATATCTTCATCGTCTCGTGCATAATCTCTGCCGGCTTTGCTCATACACGTGTAAACCCACACTCGCTCCAGAAGAAAAGCAATAGTTCAGCCACTAATGAAAATCCTGTCATGGTTTGTCAGTCTTTCTTCTGAGGATGTGTGTGATGTCCGGAGTGTGTTTCTTCATAATGTGCAGCAGGGCCGTCAAGCTCAGGAAAGTACAATAATAGACATCCACAGATCTCATGTGCTGGATTTCAGCTCTTCTGAAGTCACGCAGAAGCTCTGAGAGGAACAGTTCTCTGTCTGCTGTAGTGTGACACAGAAGGGATTTCCAGCAAATAATGTACTACATTTCAGCCAGAACACCATAGACTTCAGAAGATGTGGAATATAGTGCACTAGATGTATGGATGAGGCTTTTTGGTCATTTTCCCCCACATTATGGAAAAGAACAATATTGGAATGTATGTTTTTTACTGAAGAAAGTCACTGCGCTCGCAACGCCAAGGTCATGGGTTTGGTTCCCAGGGAATGCATGAACTAATTAAATGTATACCGTGAATGCAATGCAAATCACTTTGGATAAAAGCATCTGCCAAATGCATAATTATTATTATTATTATTTTTATTAATGATGTTAACACAAAGCATGTTCTAGAACATTGTATTGCAGTAAATAATAATAATAATAATAATAATAATATATGCATTCCTTTCTTTAAATTCTATATAATTATTTTTTATATAAAAGCATGTTCTAGGACATTTTATTGCAGTAAATAATAATAATAATAATAATATATGCATTCCTTTCATTATATTCTATATTATTATTTTTTATATTAAAGCATGTTCTAGGACATTTTATTGCAGTAAATAATAATAATATTATTATTATATGCGTTCCTTATATTCTTATTGTTATTTTTTACATTAAAGCATGTTCTGGGACATTTTACGGCACAGTTTGTAGTAAGATAAAGACTTAATTATTTTAATAATAATAATAAATTCATTTATTTTATTATAGTTATTGTTGTTATTATTATTATTAGTAGTAATAGTAGTACATTAAAGTATGATCTGGGACATTTTACTGCACACTTTGTTGCTAGAATTTTACGGCACAGTTTGTAGTAAGATAGAGACTTAATTATTTTAATAATAATAATAAATTCATTTATTTTATTATAGTTATTATTGTTATTATTATTATTAGTAGTAATAGTAGTACATTAAAGTATGATCTGGGACATTTTACTGCACACTTTGTTGCTAGATAGAGAGTTAGAATTATTTTAAATATATTTTTTATTTGTAAAAGTGTATTATTATTATTGTTGTTGTTATTTTTAACATTAAAGCATATTCTGGGATATTTACTGCACAGTTTGTAGCTAGATAGAGACTCTTTTGAGACTCTTATTATTAATAATAATAATTATTGTTGTTATTATTATTATTATTACTTCATTTTTCTTTTTTTTCTTTTTTTACATTAAAGCATGTTCTGGGACATTTTACTGCACAGTCTTTAGCTATATACAGACATAGTTGTAAATTAGGAGACTTTTTGAGAGTTTGTCCTTAAGGTCTGAAATTCATCCTGGTGTCTCTCGTTACGGGTCAAAAGCAGCTAATGGCCCGGGTCTCGTCCTCCCTTGTTAGTAAAGTGTCCCGCTGTTTGCGATTGTCCCTGTTAAGGCATGAAGCTCAGATGTGGGGTCACAGATCCGGCCGGAGCGCTCATTAATCTTCTTTAACGAGCCTGTGTGTTTCCCTGGAGGTCTGTGGACGTCCCCGGCGGAGGACGGTGATAATCGCTGAGCGCTGATTTATCGCCATTTGCAGCGATGCAGATGAGCGCGACTGGAGAGGGGAGAAGATCAATACGGCAGAGTGCTGTCCATTTGGATAATGTACAATGCAATCATAACTGGAGTTGTAGAGTTAAGTGGACAGGGCCAAAGCCCTCTTCATTATCTAATACATTCAGGGCTTTTCCAGCGTTAAGTGAATTACAACTCTGCACAGAAAGACATTTAACTTGCTTGTTCAGAGGCCAGATAGAATAACATCTGGTCATCCTCCCACTTCGTGTTCACTCACGCTTACAGTTACAGTTTTCATAAAACAGGTGAAAAAATGTGATTTTAAAAACATTTCTCTGAAGACAGTAGGGCTGCACAATTGATCCAAATAATAGGCTGTGATTTAATTAAATAAATATATGTGCTGTGCGTTTCAGAGCGAAGCTTTAAGGCCTTCCTGTGATTTTCTGCCAAAACTCTTTATTGGTTTATAATTATTGAAAATGAAGTAATGAAGACATTCATAGATATTAGCATTACGATTTTAAAGCTGTACTCTAAACTAATAATAATATTTATTATTTACTCATTTTTTAGAGAAATATTACAATTGAAATATTTTTTTATATATATAAATTACTATTGCAATTTTACAGTTGTACTTTAAAATGTTTTTTTCTTAAATACTCAATTTTTTACAGAGAAATATTATAATTAGTATTTTTAATATAATAATATTGTTTATATATATATATATA
>NW_015657486.1:85441-86787 GCF_001515625.1 Sinocyclocheilus rhinocerous
GTTGTACTATAACATGTCATTCTAATAATTTTAATAATAATAAATAATTAACAGTGAAATATTAGAATAGTAATATGTATTATTTTGTTTAAATATTTATATTTAATAATACTAAGAATGCTTATTATTATTATATTATAAAATAATTATAATAATTAGGTAATAATCAATTATTATTATTATTATTGTTAATAATAAAAATAATACATAGTAATATTATTATGAAATAAATATTTCAACAAAAGAATTAATATTACAATTTGAATATTTGACTCTAAATTGTTAGTAGTCGTATAATCACATAATTTTGGGCCAAATTGTACAGGCCTACAAACAAGCACAGCAAACCTGAATCTTGAAAAAACCTGGAAAAACACATATTAAATTGAAAGAGCTATTTTTATCAGAAAATTCTTGTTTTTCACCAAATCACGCAGCCCTCTGAGACAGAAGTGACTCTGAAGCATGCTGGCGTTGTGATGGTGAGTTATTGTTTGGGATGGTTATTGCTTGAGGAGGTTCGAGAGGTTCTCCTCGTTCATCAGTGTGCATCTGCATGTGTTAACAGATACTAGTTTCCCAAATGATTGTGAAATCTGGGCGTGGCGTCTGATCTCCACAGACCTTCGTCTCTTTGATCTCACAGATCAAGCGTTTGATTCGCTCTCCATCTGCTCGCTTTTATTGTTCCACCGTCACAAAGACACTGTGATCTCCTTCTTTGATTCTCTGAAGGAACCTTTGAGGGGTTTTACTACGGGATATTTACCTGGATGCTGAACCGGATGCTTTATTGTTATTGCAAACAAACAAACGTGAGTCTGATTTTATATGTTCTGGTTTAGAGATGCATGAAGGTGTGTTTGCACTCATCGGATCCTCCTTGACGTTTTCTCTTCCTCTTCCGTGACACAGATCCCCGCAGACGCTTGCATGAAGTAAACACACGCGTGAAGCTGCTGTCAGCGTTTGGAAAAGTTTTTCTTTATTAAACAGCTTGTTCTGTGATGCATCAGGAACTGAACTGTTAGTGGGTAAGTGATAGCGAGTTTTGGCAGGTTGGTTTGACTCTCGCTCACCCGCGGTGAACACAGATTCATGACAGCGATACGGAGGTGAATCTAACAGGAAGTCAGACACAGGAAACAGGAAACGGAGACAACAGATGCTCCTTGAAGACAGACCGATATGGGTTTTTTGGGGCCGATACCGATATTAGGGAGTAAAAAAAAGGCTGATATCGATATATCGGCCGATATTCTTTGTGTATATTATAGTACAGTACCAGTCAAAAGTTGGACACTTTCCCATTCCAGGGTCCAAACATTTGACTGGTACTATATATA
>NW_015657486.1:87047-89836 GCF_001515625.1 Sinocyclocheilus rhinocerous
CATATCGGCGGCATATTCGCCGATACCGATATATTGGCGACAGGCTTATATCGGCCGATAATATCGGCAAAGCGATATATCGGTCGGGCTCTAGATAAAACCACCAGCTGCGCACATGATTTTTGTGAATTGAAAAATACTACGTTTAGAGCCATGCATGAGACACAAACAGAGCAAATCCTGTAGTGTTTTGTGGAAATTGTTGCACGTTTGCGCTGATAGTTAAACTCTTTTGCAGGTCATTCATCATTCAGAGCCTTTGAGTTCAGTTTGCACTGAGGTAGTGAATGTGATCCAGAAAATGAAAATACTGTATACGAATGTATGAAGAATTGCATTGAGCATTCGAAGGAATTCATAGAAAACTAGAAAAGCAAGACAAACCGTGATGTGTTTGAAAGTTTAAAAAATAGTTTTAAAGTTTTTTATGTTTGAAGGTGAAGAATGAAGGATGGATGGATGGACAGATATAATTAAAATTTTTTAATATATATAGTATTTATTATTAGCTTTTATTTTTATGTTTTTTATTTTAGTTTACTCATTTTAGTATATGTATTTCAGATTTATTATTATTATTTTTTTAATATTTCCATTTAGGTTTATTTTAGTTTTAGTCATTTTTTTATTTCAGTTAGTTAGCAACCTTTCTAGTTTTTGTTGTTTGTCATCTATATTTTCATTCATTTCATTATTTAGGCACAGAAACAATTTTTAATAGTTATTTTTAGTTAACAATAATAACTCTGCCCAGCATGCATCAACACCAGATGAAAAGAATTAAAGAATAATATAAAGTAATTTTATGTGTCGGATAAAAAGTCATGTTTGCACTGGTGAAATGAACTGGTGGCTGTAATTGTCATGCGAGTCCACCTCACCTGAGCATAAAAGAGCTTCAGGCCACAGAGACGAATCTGGCTGTTCAGATAAAAAACCACAATGACATAAAAGCAGCGGTTCTTCGCTCCTCTGGGCTTCATTGAGAGACCGTGATTAGCCGGAGGATACGGCATTAATCTTTGATGGGCATCACATCGTGAAAGCGCTGAACTTGTCAGTGGAGCTGCGTCTTGTTTGGGTTCCACTGTAAGCGGAGAGACGCAGAGCTGCGCACTACAAGTCTGGACAGAAAAGACACCTGTTCCTGAAACACAATGCACAAAGAACCGTCCTGTGAAGATCTGCTCTCTGATAACACGCCTGCAAAATCATTACGAGCGACACACTGCAGATGCTGCTGTCAGTCAAAGCTTAAAACACAAGCGCGCTTAAAGAAGTGACGCTGCCAACAAAACACGTTAATCTGGATTCATTTAAAAATCATGTCCATTGTTAAATTTAATGAAATTAATCAATAAAAACTCAAAATAATAAATGATATTAAATAAAATAAATATACAATTAAAAAGTAAGTCTAAATAATTTAATACTTTTGTTATCTAATTAAACATTAATGAATATATTTTTATATATATTAGCTTGTGCTCTGAAACCAGGGAAGTAAATAAGTAAAAGATGTGACACTGCTAATTTTGTATTTTACGAATATTTAAATCTGTTTAATAGTGCTGGGCAAAATAAAAGTTTTTGTGTACATAATATATGTGTGTGTACTGTGTATATTTATTATGTATATATAAATACACACACATGAATGTATTTATTTAAGAAGAAATATGTTATGTTTATATATATATTAGGGGTGTAACGGTACACAAATATGACAGTTCGGTACGTTATTATTTTATGTTGCTATTTCACATAGTATTTTAGTACATTTCATTAAATGTAATAACAGCCAGTGGAAATGTTCCTTTTTTTTAGGGTGTTTTGAGGATGTTTATTCATTCCCGGCGTCGTCTGCAGGCGTGTTATTTCGCAGACTAACAGCCGACTGCGAGATACAGCTATAGAAAATGCAGCCGGCAGGAAAATGCAGCGGTTTAGATTGCATTCTCTGTGTTGCGTATGAAAGAAAAGCATTTTTATTGCCGCCGGCCAGGGACAGTCTCGCGAGCAGGCCGTGATGGGATGAGGGTCTGCAAATAAATGCAGTTTGTCATGTGAATATACGTCTGCGGGACTGTTTATCTGTGTATCCGGTCGGGTTTGGCAGGTGTGCAGATGATAATTCGAGTCTGTCTGTGAAGGGGCTTTATTAGCGGCGCTGTCCATCTGCTGATGAAGCTATGGATGGTTGATTTCCTGGAAGCCAGAGGTGGTTGGAAGCCGGCGTGATTCACAATGTGATGCCAGTAAACAGATGCATGAGCTCAGCGAGTCTGTGCAGTTCATCACGCCGCAAGCTTTCCACCGGCAGCTTTATGTTCGGCCGTTTAAGACGACGTGAAATCCACTCAAACTGGCCCTTTTTACCTTCTTAATAAATGTGACTGCTGTTATTGTGCACCGTTCATTATTGCATGTTATTCTGAAGGGGAAAAATCACTTTCTCTACATCAGAAACGCTGCTTCTGCTGCTTGCTCTTTACTTTTTATGCATTGACATTTTATGCAACTCGTCATGCCACTGATTTCACTGATTTCTGTTAGATAATAGTGACATTATATGTGACCCTGGAGCACAAAAGCAGTCTTAAGTCGCTGGGGTATATTTGTAGCAATAGCCAACAATACATTGTATGGGTCAAAATTATTGATTTTTCTTTTATGCCAAAAATCATTTGAATATTAAGATCATGTTCCATGAAGATATTTTGTAAATTTCCTACCGTAAATATATAAAAACTTAATTTTTGATTAGTAATATACATTGCTAAGAACTT
>NW_015657486.1:89963-94301 GCF_001515625.1 Sinocyclocheilus rhinocerous
GATTTTTTTGCGCCCTCAGATTCCAGATTTTCAAATAGTTGTATCTCAGCCAAATATTGTCTGATCCTAACAAACCATACATCAATGGAAAGATTATTTATTCAGCTTTCAGATGATGCATACATCTCAATTTCAAAAAAATTGACCCTTATGACTGGTTTTGTGGTCCAGGGTCACATATGTGTGTTTGTGTGTGCATTTCAAAATTCACAACTGAAGAATCATCTCCCTTTCATTTAATGAGTGTGAATTTGAATTGAGTTGGCCACAACACACAGGAAGTTGAATTGGAATGACAGGAAGAGGAATTTACTGAGTTGCAAATCAAACAAATTCAATGCAGGTGATGAATTCTGGGAAATTACTGTACTGTAAATGTATGGATCCACCCTGATCCATAAATCTGTTTGTAAGACCTATGAATCTTCAGGTCTTTTTACTTTCAAACAAGACTTTTTCAAGCCAATGTTTAAATAATAAAAAAAAAGACTTTGAAAAATGTCTTTGAATTTCAATTCTACATCGAAATGAATTAATAAATAAATACTTTTAATAATAATAATAAAAAAACGCTTATTTAGCTGAATGAATTTCAGTTCATTTTTAAAGCTACATTTCAATTCTAAAGGACATTTTTTTAAATAAAAACATACTTTAAATAATCATAAAAAACTTATTGAGGTAAAGAAATTTCTTTGAATTTCAGTTCATTTTAATGCTAAATTTAAGTATTACACTTACAAAAAACATGACTTAATGTTATAATAATAAAAACACTTAAGGTAAATTAATTTATCTCACTTTCAGTTAATTTTAATGTTACATTTTAATTGTACATTCAAATAAAAAAAATTTATAAAAATGCTTTAAATAATAATTTAAAACACTTATTAATTTCTTTGAATTTAGTTAATTGTATGCTGAATAAAATTTTTACTGTACATTTACAGAAAAACATTTAAATAAAAAAACACTTTTTTTAAATGTCCTTCCATTTGAATTGCTTTTCAGTTCAAAAGAAGTAATTTAATTGTAATTTAAAATATTTAAAGTATTCTCAATTCAGTTCTGAATGCTGCACACCACTAAACTGTTCTAAAAATCGGTTGGAAAATAAGAAAAAGTACTGGACATTTTCCATTAAGTTTATGAACATTTCCTTTAAACCCCAAAAAAGGACTAAAAATTGATCTGCGGCCTTATGTCTCACATAAAAGAGGATCAATTAAGTAACTTAAAATACAAGTAAAACACATGTGAAAAATTCCTTTATATTCACATTTTACAGACTTTTATTAGAGACTTGTATTGAAGTCTAAATCACCTTTAAGAAACGTTATCTCTTGTTCCTGTGTGACCTGGATCCTGATGGTAGGATGAGATATCAGATCTCTACCGCGTGTGTCATCGAGGAGAGAATCAGGGCTTTTCTTCTCCTCCCTCATGTGTTTGTGTGATTCTCTGAAACCAAACATAAGTGTCTGAGTTTCCCGAACCCCCTGCCAACCTCTACCATCCAAACATTCCTGTTAAAGCCTGTCTCCAGATCAGATGTTGTTTCAGTCTGAACGCTATTCACTGCCGCTGAATGCTGAACACAAACACACGGGCTTATTTCTCAGCCTCAGAGACTTTAAAACTCCATTTGCATTCATGTAATGAGCGATGAAGGACTCTAGCTGTTATTTATGAGGCTGCGGCTCGTTAACGGACGGAGGAGGAGGGTTCGAGACGGACATGGCGTCTCGTAGCAACAGGCCAAGAGCCTCATCCAAGCGTCTCCTGTTGTCCGAGACTCTTTCCCAACCGTATGTGTGTGTTTTGTCCCTTTTGAAAGGACTGAAGAGAAAAGCAGAGTGCTGAAGAGGGAAGGGCCGTAAGTGCTGTTTAATAAACTCTTAAAGAGCGGCCTCTGTCTGTCCTCAGGCCTTCAGGAGGAACACGGACAATAGATGTAGAAAGCAGACTTTTACATGTCCTGGACGAGAAGAGCTGCTGTCAGACGATCTGTTCATTCATTGAAGCTGTCGGGACGTAGTGTTTTTCGCCGGATGATCAGAACACAGCCGTGTTGAGCGTTTGGCGTGTTGTTATTATTGTGTAGTTAACACAAGCATTTATCCCGAGTGACCTCATCAAAATATCATTATTAGGAGGGGAGCACGGAAATCCTTGGAGAAATCTCTTGCTCGTCTCACTTCAGGAAAACTGTCTAAGAGTTGAAGAATTTAGGTCAGACATTAACACACAGGAACCACAGAGCAGGAGACATCGCTCAGTGCATTTCAATAGAACTTTTTTTTGATGAATAATTTAATAACATTTTGAATGAACTGGTTGAACAAATGATTCAGTGATTCACTTATAATGACAGTCACTTGTTCGTTCTTGTATTAATCAGTGTTTTGAACAAATTGGTTGAAGGAATGATTCCGTGATTATTTGTGAATGAATCAGTTTTTTGAGCAAATCGGTGTTTTGAACGGATGATTCACTGATTGTAAATGAATGAATTACCAATCAGTTGAATGAGTGATTCAATCATTGTTCCTGAATGAGTGTTTTGAAGGAATCGATTGAATGAGTATTTCAGTGATTCACTTATAAAGGCAGCCAGTTGTTCATTCAGTGTTTAAAACTAATTGTTTGAAAGAATGGTTCAATGATTCATTCATAAAGACAGTCACTTGTTCATTCCTGAATGAATCAGTGTTTGAAAGTATCGGTTGAACCAATGATTCACTGACTTGCAGAAAGATTCACTGCAAATCCCCAACTTTGAACAAATTCAAGTACCATAACTAACAGTATATACTGTAATATCTGCAGGGCTGAAACAGTTGTATTTTGTTTTTACAATTATAACATTTTGTTGTTTGTTTTAAGACTAATAAAAGCAAAAAAAATTAATGAAATAAGAAAATAAATAAGTAAATTAAATAATTATATTAATAATAATAATTCATACATTTCTCAGCTTGTTTTGGATGTGGTTCTACATAAAGAAGAATGGTTTGTAGTTAGATACATTTATTTATTGAAGTTAATAGTTGCACTTACGACATCAAGCCTAATAATCAACAATTGGGATTTTTTGGAGGACAAACTTGTATCCAGAAGTGAGCTAAATCTGACAAAACTTCTCAAAACCTCATTTTATGGACACACTCATTTGTAAAAATGCTGTAAAAAATAAAGTAAATAACATTTTTCATTGTAAAAATGCAGGACGATTTCTGTTAGGGTTAATGTTAGGTTCTAGTACTTATAACTCACTGTATATAAAAGCAATAGAAGTCTGAGCAGTGTGTGTGTGTGTGTGTGTGTTTGGACCCTCCAGCTAGCCGTTCTAGATATTTGTGATTAAATAAACTGGGCCATGTCCCGTTCTCCACCTTTTTGCATCCCTCCATGCGTCCCGAAATCACCTTCCTCTTCACATAAACCACAGTTGGCTGTTAGCATCCTGCTTGCAAGGCTCAGTCAAGACGGACCAATTTGTTCCCTTCAAGCCGTTATTTCCTCATCAGCTTTGACAAACGCTGTTATTGTGCAGGAGGTGGTGCTGAATGGCCAGTGGGGCGGTTCAGTGCTCGCTGGCGGAGGACCGGAGCGGCCCGGAGCCAGCTGTCCATCAGCGAGACACGGCCAACACCAAGTGAATCATAAATGAAACGTCTCTCCATCCCAGCAGCTAGAACTCTTGACCTTTTGATTTGGCCAAAGGTCTAAGTCTGTCCTGTTTCTCAAGGTTATCGCCCGAGACCGTCTTCAAACGGCCTGTGTGCTTTAGACAGTATGTAGTGCTCATGAAAGTCAAGGCCTCGTGAATTTCATCCCTGGCCTTACGATACTTAGAAAAACTACCATGCTGTTCCATGCATGGGTTTGTTTGAAATACATTCAGTGATGGGGGTAACGCATTACAAGTAACGCACGTTACGTAATCAGATTACTTTTTTCAAGTAACTAGTAAAGTAACGCATTACTTTTTAATTTACAAGAGAATATCTGAGTTACTTTTTCAAATAAGTAACGCAAGTTACTTTTTTTCCAATTTATTGATTGACAGCTCTGGTGTTGCCATGGTGACAGAAATCAGAAGATGTTACTGTAGGTCTAAAATAAATATGAATATGCATTAATTCATCTCACTCACAAAAAAACAAAACAAAAAAAAATTCAGTATTCCTCAAAATGAATACAAATAATGCAACTCAGAATATGACGCAAACCTGCAATAATTAAATGTTAAACAACACAAATATCCTTTATGTATTTAATCCCATTCTATTAACCAATGTCTTTGCTTCTGACCTTCGATGATCCAGTTCAACC